>NC_025996.2:6522678-6704060 GCF_000442705.2 Elaeis guineensis | reverse complement strand
TTTGGCACGGTTCGCACCTCCGAACCAACTCAGCGGCGTCCTTCTTCATAGTGGGCCAGTAGTAGCCCTGTCGCAGGACTTTGTAAGCCAAGGACTTGCCCCCCAAGTATCGCCACAATTTCCTTCATGTACTTCTCTGAGGCATAGTCGCATCGATCGGCCCTAGGCACTTCAGTAAGGAAGAAGAATGACCTTTGTATAGTCGGCCGTCGATCATCACATATTGGGAAACCACCCACCGGAGTCATTTGGCTTCCGCAGGATCTTCGGAGGTAGATCTGTTGGTCAGGTACTGAGCGAATCGGATCCATCCAGCTCGCTCCGCCACCAATGCAGCACCTCTTCGACCTTGTCGATGCTCGGTCGTTCAAGACTTTCCATGAACGTCCGGCCCAAGGTACCGTAGTCGGATGTCGCAGCCTGGAGAGTGCGTCGGCCCGAGTATTTTCCACCCTGGGGATGTGGAAGATTCGAAGTACTTGAAGGATGCCACGAGATCTTTTACTTTTTGGTGGTATTTGGCCATGGTCGGATCCCGCATTTCGAACTCGCCTTTGATTTGCCCAATGATCAGTTGAGAGTCGGAGAAGACTTTGAGTCGGTCGACCCCGAGCTCCAGTGCCAATCTCAAGCCCACGACGAGCGCCTCATATTCGGCCTGATTGTTGGAGGCCTTGAAGTCGAATCGAAGGGCGTGCTCGGTAACCACTCCTTCCGAGTTGGTGAGCAGGAAACCGACCCCGTTCCCTCGAGCGTTGGAGACTCCGTCGATGTGCAACACCCAGGTCAAATCGGGGTCACACTCGGAGGTCCCGACCTCCTCGGGCCCCCCTCTTCCGACGGTCGGTCGGTTGTCGGGCATTCGGCGACGAAGTCGGCCAGAACCTGGGCTTTGAGAGCAAACCGTGGTCGGTATTGGATGTCGAATTCGCTCAGTCTCACAGTCCATTTCGCCAGCCATCCCGATGTGTCAGGCGGTGCAGGATTGCTCTCAGGGGTTGGTCGGTGAGGACCACGATAGCATGTGCCTGGAAGTACGACGGAGCCGCTGTGCTGAAATGACCAGAGCGAAAATCATTTTCTCTGCCTTCGAGTACCGAGTCTCAGCTTCGTGAAGCACTTTGCTGACATAATATACCGGTTGGTGGACTCGGTTCTCGTTCTCTCGGACGAGCACCGAACTAACTGCCTCCGGGAAGGTAGCAGGTAAAGGTACAGGATCTCTCCGACCTTCGATCTTACAAGGAGTAGCGGAGAAGCCAGGTATTTCTTCAGTTCCTCGAAGGCTTGTCGGCACTCGTCCAGTCAAGAGAAATGCTTGGCTTGTCGCAGGGTTTTGAAGAACGGGAGGCATCTCTCAGCCGATCGAAAAATAAATCGGCTGAGCACGATGATCCTTCCGTTGAGTTGCTGCACCTCCTTCTTGGTGTCTGGATGTCGCATATCAACGATGGTCTTGATCTTCTCGGGGTTGGCCTCGATTCCCCGTTGAGAAACGAGGAACCCAAGAAACTTCTCCGAGGTCACTCCGAAGGTGCATTAGTCGGGTTCAGCTTCATCCAGTGTCGTCGTAGAGTGCAGAAGATTTCTTCGAGATCCCGCACATGATCCGAAATTTGCGCACTCTTCACCAGCATGTCGTCGACACACACTTCCATATTGCGCCCGATCTGGTCTTTAAAGATCTTGTTGACTAGTCGTTGGTAGGTGGCGCCAGCGTCCTTCAGTCCGAAAGGCATTACTCTGTAGCAGTAGAGGCCCTTGACGGTCACGAAGGCGGTGTGTTCCTCGTCTTCGGGTGCCATCCGAATCTGGTTGTACCCGACAAAAGCGTCTATGAAGCTGAGCAGTCAATAACTGGACGTCGCATCCACCAGCTGGTCGATCTTCGAAAGTGAGAAGCTGTCCTTTGGACAGGCCCGATTCAAGTCGGTGTAGTCGATATAGATCCTCCACTTCTCGTTGGCTTTTGCACCATTACGACGTTGGCGAGCCAATCGGATAGGTGGTCTCTCTGATGAAGCCTGCCTCGAGTAGCTTATCCACCCCTCGTCAATGGCTTTCTGTCTTTCTGGAGCAAAAGACCTTTTCTTCTGCCTTACCGGCCTCATCGCTGGGTCGATGTTGAGTCGGTGTGTCATCGTCTCTGGGGGAATTCCCGACATATCCGCCGCCGACCAGGCAAATACGTCGGTATTTGCCTTCAGTAGCTCCGCCAAATGTCGTCGCTCGGGGTCGGGTAATTGAGACCCGACCCACACCCTTCGTCGGGGTTTCCCGCTATCGCGATGGGAATGAGCTGTTCAGCCGGCTCGCCCCGCTCTTCTTCTTCCTGTTGGTCCAGCTTGTCGACCGTTAGGGGGCCCTTCGATTCGTCGCTTTGAGCAGAGATCTGAAAGCATCGTCGGGCGAGGCGTTGATCTCCGCGCATCTCCCCGACTTCATTTTTGATCGGAAACCGAACCAGGAGATGATACGTCGAAACTATCGCCATGAGGGTGTTTAGTCCGGGTCTTCCAAGTATGGCATTGTAGACCGAGGGCACTTGGACGACCGCAAAAATCAAGTGGACTGTGCTTTGTCGTGGTTCGGCTCCAGTCGTCACAGGTAGGGTGACCTCTCCTTCCACCGCGACAGCATCTCCAGCAAAGCCTATCAGGGCGTAGAGACTCTCTTGAGTCGGTCGGTCGATAGTCGCATCCGGGAGAAGGTCGAGTAAAACAAAACGTTCGTTGAACTTCCATTATCTACAAAGATTCTTTTTACATCATAATTTGCTATTGTTGCCGAGACAACAACAGCATCATCATGGGGGGTTTGGATGCCCCGAACATCTTCTTCTGTAAAAGTAATTACATCGTCCGGGCATGGCTTCTTCGTCGGTTCTCCTCCAGCAGACGTCCCCGGGCACAGCCGTTTGGAAATCATATTGATGACCCCGATCGTAGGTCGGTTACTCGTCGCTTCTTCAGTCGGCTGGGGTCGTTGATCGGCGATGGGCCGGGTCGGCGGATTCCTCCGAAACTTGCCGAGGTATCCCCGACGTATGAGGGCCTCAATTTCATCCTTAAGTTGGATGCATTGCTCGGTGTTGTGGCCGTGGCCCCGGTGGAATCGGCAGTACTTCCGTCGGTCAAGGCCCTTTGCCTTCAGAGGCGGAGGCCGTCGTAGATACTCTTCTCCTTCGATCTCCATCAAAATCTGCGCACGAGGAGCAGAGAGTGGAGTGTAAGAGTCGTACCTGGGGCGTGTCGGCCTTGGGCTCCACCGTCGGGGGGACCTCTGGTTCCGTTGTGGGGGTGAGACCCGACTGTCAGTCGGGGGCTTGCAAGGCAAGGCAGGGTCCCAACCTTTCCTTCGCTTTTCCTTCGGGCCCTTGGGCTCAGCCAGGTGCCGGTCGGAAGCTCCTTCATCCGCGTGCATGTTCTTGTATACGCGCTCCAGCAATTCAGCGTACGTTCGGGGGAGGGTTTTGTCCAGGGAGTAGGTGAACCAGGATGCCCTCAGCCCGCACTTCATGGCCGAGATGGCCATGTCCTCATTGAGGTCCCGAACCTCAAGTGTGGCCACATTGAATCGCGCCACGAAGTGTCGGAGCATCTCGTTTTCTCCTTGTTTGAGAGAGAAAAGGCTGTCCGATGTTCGCGGTGGCTTCCGACTGGTGCTAAAGTGGGCCACGAAGGAGTGCTCGAGCTGTCTGAAGGAGTGGATACTTTTCGATCGAAGATCGAAGTACCAGCCCCTGGCAGCTTTGCAGAGCGTGGCGGGGAAGTCGATGCAAAGGAGAGCGTCGGTTGCCCCTTGGATCGTCATGAGAGCTTTGTAGCTCTCCAGGTGGTCGATTGGGTCGGTAGAGCCGTCGTAAGACTCCACGTGCGGTATCTTGAACAGACTGGGTATCGGTTCGTCGAGGATGAGTCGGGAGAGAGGTTGGGCGGTCTGGAAGTCAACGTCGTTCGAGGACTTCTGCCCATCCACCTGCAACTGGGTAAGCCGACGGTCGATTTTCTCGAACCTGCGTTCGTAGTCATCGATCCGTCGGTGCTGAGAGACCCCGGGGGTGGAGTCTCCCGACGAATCTGAGAGAGAGTCGGACGGTGTTCGCGGTCGCTTCTCCTTCCTCGCTCGTTCCAGTTGGGAAGGAGATGGCCGTCGAGGCCGACGGGTGTCATGCCGCGGGCGCCCCTCCTCCTCCTCCCGGTGGGAGCGCTATGGCAAATGCTCCGGAGGAGGCGACGGAGATTGGTGCGGGCGCCAACGGCTGCTCCTGGAGGGTATCGGACGTGCCACCGGTTGCTCGACCGGCGAGGGCGGCAACTGGGCCGGTTGTTGCTGAATGCTTTTGACCGCGTCTGTCAGCACGATCATCTGCCGCACGATTGTCGCGATCTGTACCTCCGTGGTCACTGCAGGATGCGGAGAGCTGGGTTCCGCCATAGAGGGAGGAGGAGAGGCCTCTTCCCGACGGGAAGAGCGCCTCGCCGATCCAGTGACCCTCGATCGCTGAGCTCTTATCTTTGTCATCTCGAATTCTGTGGGGGCTATAATCCCTGATGCTGTCGATCGTGTGTTTACGGTAGTGTACCCCTTCCTGGCACGCCAATCTGTTGCGGCCAATCTCCTCGTCGCCTGGTCGTCGGGAACGAGCGCCTGCAAAAGAAAGTCCGCACTGACCGGAGGTGGCTCCGACGGAGACCCTCCGACGGTCAAGTCAGAGAGGAGACTAGGCAACAGCGAAAAGGAAAGAAGGAGCTCAACGAGAGAGAGGGAGAGCTTGAGAGTTTTTTGAGGGGACCTCTTTAGCACTGTTGCCTTCTTCGATTTATAGTAGAAGGTGGTATGGCCCCGCCGTCGGTGATGTAGACAACTGGAGAGTTGTCAAATCGTCGGAGGTTGTCACGTCGTTGACAAAGTTGACAGGTCTTAGGAATTAATTTGCGTCCTTGACCGGACAGCGCCCCAGGCTTCCTGACAGGACAATGCCCCCTGGCGTTCGTACGGTATTTGCTTGATAGGACTGCAGTCCATGCCGCTCATTCGGCATCCAGAAGAACCTGTAGAGGTGGGACGTCAGGTATTCAAACCGATGGTGAGTCGGCGGTGTCCCACCCGATAGGAAGTCGGTCACGGGGGATCGGATATCAGGTAATCAGAGACGATGTTGGCCCGTTAGGCCGATCCGCTCTGATCGGGCACGATCGGTAGCCACTGTCAGTGTTGCCCACCGTCGGTCGGGCGAAGTCGGTCGGGCGAAGTCGGTCGGGCCATTCTCATGGACAGTCGAGATCGAGACCCGTAGTCGAGTCGGCATCGAGGACGGGTCGGTGCTGGTGAGTCGGCAATAGGGTCGGTCGGTATATCCCAACAAAGATAAATTCTGATGAGGTAGTGTATAGGGAAACTAAGATCAAGAGAAAGAGAAAAAGAGAGAGGAAGGAGGAAGTAATTAGTCTACAAATTGACATTGCATTTTTTTTTGCCCTATAGGACAAAGGGATGGGGATGCCTTCTTTTCCCTTCAATTCTTAGAAATAGAGGTGACAATCGGATCGAATCGGATCTAAATGGGTCGGATCGTCTGTTTATTTAAACAGGTCAGATTTTAAAATTCAAATCCGACCTACTTGATAAACAAATCATTCGATCCGATCTGTTTACAATCCATTTATAACCCTTAAAAAAGAAAATCCAACCCATTTATAATCCATTAAAAAAATTAAAAACCTGCTCTCTTCTCCGTGGCTCTACCCTCGTCGGTCGTCGCATCTCCGCCCAACTGCCCCTCCGCCCTGGCCATGCTCTCGTCCCTCCTCCCAATCAGAGCTCTCGACCGCCTCCCAACCTTTGGCTCCGCCCTTGAAGTAGTTGTACGAGTCGTCGCCGGAGGGGGTGTCGAGGAAGGCAATGACCGAGTTATAGGAGCGCTGCAGAACCAAGAGATGGCAGTGATGAAGAAGATGATGTCGACGGTGGTGAACCAAAAGGCAAGGCTCTCCATGTGGCCGTCGAGGTAGAGGATGTCGCTGAAGATGGTGCTGCCGGGGATGAGCTCGGCGGTGCCATGGGAGGAGCGCACGGGTGCAAGAGAGGTGCGGGCGTTGTGAGGGCAAGCTGCGAGGGTGACGAGCGTCGATGAGAAGTAGCCAGCGAGGCCAACGCCTTAGTCATTTTAGAGATCGATAAAGGCAAAAGGAGTCCGATGCAGGTGGAGGAAGAGATGCAGACCAAGCGTGGGACGACCTTAATCCGGGGCTAGGGTTTTTGGATGCTTCGAGACTACCGTCGGAGAGTGGAAACGAAGGAGGTGAGGTGATATTAATCCAAGGGGTAGCATGAGCTGCTACGCCTAGAGAGGCCTATTAATCAATCCAGCCCACTTAACAATATGTTATCTAATTTGATCTGATGCAAAATTTATACGGATTAAATAGATTAGATATGTGAAAATCTGTATCTGATCCGATTATTAAATAGATTAAATAGATTATTTCGTTTATGATCTGAACTTGTTTAATTCAAATCCAACTCTATTTAAGACAGATCGAACACGGGTTGGATCTATTTTTGCCACCCTCCCTTGGGAAGATGATTACCCATGCTGCATGCACCATTATGCTTGTACATGCAATCAATTAGAATCGTTAGTTTTTATGATGGTGCATTAAGATGCATGTTTGATGAATAAAATCCATAGATATCAACTGTCGTTATTGGCTACATGGCTATATAGTGTATACAGTAAAAATAATAATTTTTTATACTCTTGCTCGATCTAATTCTTGCATGGTACTACCACACACATGCACAAGCACAAAAGAAAAAGCGTATGCTAGTGTTGAGGTCAACTTAAATGGATTTCATTCTCACAGGGCACCAAAAAAAAAATGGCTAGGTATGTTAAGAGTATTAGCTCGACAGGATAGCCTATTAGCTCGATGGGATAGTGACGTGCAAATTCGTATTCATATTCATCACTTTTCTATGATTTGAAAAATAGTTGAATTATTTAAGACATCCAGAGGAAAAGTTGCACGATCTATTCCAACTTCCAAGACAGTCCCCTAAATCTTCGAAGGAAAGAAAGAGGAAACCGGGGGGGAGGGGGGGATAATTGCCTACGTTTCTTCAGGCTCATGGGTTTCAGCACCAAGGCCTTATAGTCTCTTGTTCTGGACTTAACATGCCACAACATTAACAAAGAGAGGAATCCATATCTTAGGTCTTAAATAATCTCTTGTTCACTAACTTATGTTGGTGAAAGATACAACATGGATACTTTTTTTTTTTTTTGGATTTTCCAGGAACATCACCATTGCCATAAACTATAAATGGGGGTAATTCAGTTTTATTTTCTTTTTCCGTTTGTATAGACCCAATAAAGTGGATATGTGTAGGACGCATCCACAACTATGTATTGTTTTGAAGCAAAAATGAAAAGGCAGCTTATATGACTTAGCCTTTAGAAATGAAGCGTGTCAGGAGCCATTCTAGTTTCCTTGTAACACTGCAAATTTCAAATCAAACGGATGGAAATGCCTTCAAAATCCTATGGTCAAGGTAAAAGAAAAAACAAGAAAATCTCTGTCGGATACTCTTAGAAACAACATCAAACTCTCCCGTCTAGATGCTGGCTTTCAAGACTTTTCAATTAATTGACCTTCTGGCAGTTGGCTGTCCCGGAGATGGCTCTGAAGATTTTCTTGGGTGGCCTCAAGTTTCTCTTTCCAATTTAAAAGATCCTACCCGCTTACAGGACTTTTGATAGTATTTGAACGTTGTTGTTCTGTTTATTGACAATAACCGTTCTCAATTAGGTGATGAGGTTGCATCTTTCGCACAAAAGAATGATTTAACTTCTTTCACAGCCTCAACCATTAGATCACGCTTTACACACCTTTCAAAGCATTACTTACACCTGTTGACCTGTGTTGCGGATGGATGGAAGAGGTTCGTCACACTTTGAAAGGTGTGCAAGATGCGATCCAGTGGTTGAGGTTGCGAAAGATGGTTTCGCAGTAAAGATGCAACTTGAACCCCACATATTTTGTGACTCGGTCTTCTTTCCTGCAGCTCACACAAGGTGTCATGGACACCCCATTGGAGAATTAAGATTTCCAGTCATTGAGCTGAACTGTTTGATGGACAAGGGACAGAGAGGAAGGTGCCTATAGATCCCTTGTCCACGCTACCTCTTTGGTCTAACCACAAGATGTTTCCAATTCGTATGTTGTTGCTTTCGCCGCGCATTCTTGCCGTGTCTCTCTTGCATTCCCTTGCTTATTCTAATCACTCGTTTTAGCGTTGGCATCAACCTAGAGATGTCGAATTTCCCGTTTTCACACGGCGAAAGGAATAAGACAACAAACAGGTAGGTCAGCTTTCCTCTTCCAATAGCGGTGGTAGCAAGCTTTACTCGTTCAATACAATACCCAAGGTCAAGACCTCTTGTTTGTGATGACATAAAATATATTATCGTAGATACGAAGATAAAGAGGATCATATGATTGGAGACAGTGTCGGGTAGCTTTATCTTTGTGTTTAGACTGAAAACCTTTTCTTACCCACACCATCATTGCAGCGTGGCTTGAAATAATCTTGTATATTATCATGGTTTTGGTGTTGTTTGGATGCTTTCATATGCTACAATTTATCAGTATACCGATGGATTCATGGACTCCTGTGGATCCGAGATTCCCCATATTTTTGAAACATCACATATCATGTCCCAATTTATTTAGAATCGGAGACTGAGGTTCTCTGTTTTCAGATTCTTCTCTTCCTTGCCTCAACCACCATACTAATTATCTGTTCTACCTTCTGTAAACATGGATGGCAAATAAATAATCCAATCCACTTCCGAAAAAAAAATGTAGCTGCGGATAACAATTGATGCAATATAAAAAGTGAATTGTGATACCAATTTCTTTGACAGGGTCATGCAAGAATTCCAAATGAAAATTGAATGAATTACGACATCCTGCTTCTTCGAACAGAATAGCTCATCCAAGTTTCTGGTCTTCGATCGATTAATTTCTCTTATATCACTTCTCCTGTTTCCAACTCTTCCTCAACCTTGATGCCCATAAATTCCAGGTGAGAAGATCAATGAATTCATCCCCTAGATAAGATTCTTGCTCAATAGGCTGCTAGCAGAGGTAAACTAACCAAGGATTCATCAACTCAACAGAAGTCACCTCGATGAAAAGCATAAATTTTCAGAATATTACTTGTTGAATTAACAAAAACCCCTTCAATTATGATTCTAAGTTTAATATCAAGTTTAAAGGAAAACATCACCTCAATACCATATATGATTTTACAAACAAATAATTCCTCCCAAAAAGGAAAAAAATATAGACAAGTTCTCAGTAATAGAGAAACCACAAGCTGCAAAGTAGTATAAAGGATCAAGGCTTCCACATATCTTGAAAAGTAGAGTGGAAGGAGACCAGGATGATCAACAACACGACGACCGCGGCCACACCCCACGGCGAGCTTCCCTCCTGCGGCTGGTAGTTGTTGTAACTCCTCGGTCGATGATCATACGGCAAAAGGCTCCCCAAGAGCGTGTCTTCAAATCTCTCGATCGAAGACAGCCACCGGATGACAAGGAGAAGGACCACAGGGATCACGAGGAGCGCCCAGTTCATACTCTCCTCCGTTGTCTCGATGATGTCTTCATAGGTGAAGAACCATGATATGCCGAGGAGGAAGAACACCATCAGCAGTATCAGCAGCACAGGGTATGGCAGAGGAGAAAGTGTGAAGGCATCGAACACAGAGGAGTCTCTTCTATCATAGGCCATGGAGAGAGAGGGGGTACAGGGAGAGAGAGAGAGAAGGCAATCACAGAGGAGAGGAGAAGGTTCTTTGTCTCTCTTTTTTGGCAGTATAAAGGGATAAATCCTGGAGTGGTTTCAATGTGAACATTTGGTGGACCCGTTTGATGATGTCCTCGGTGGCTCCACTTAAAAACTTTCTTGAGTGGATGGTTTCTACGCGCAAATTGTTGAATAATAGGATGAGATGATGAATGTTCATCCCAATGTTTTACCGTTGGCCGAGTTATTTCCCGTCTGGTCTTCGGTGGTTGTTGATAATGAATTATATCACTATCAGTGGACGCACTCTCCATGTGGGTTGATACATGGAATTTATAAAGGTGGACCATGTTGGAATGCAGAGATGGTAGGTTGGAGCTCTTAGATTTTATGGAAGTTAAATGTTGGACTAAATTATTAGCTTCTCTTTTTTACCAAAAAACAAAAAAAACAAAAAAAAGGTTGGACCCAATAGTTTTAGTGAACGATTAGTGTCACTCCTAACTTGCACCATGGAGACACCACTGAGGTAGGTTAGCGTTCGGCACTTTGCGTGGCCCGCATTGATGCAGGAGGGTGCAAATTGCGGCATCATTGCTTGATTGCTTCGCGTCTTTGGATGTAACTCCAATTCAACGTCCATTACTTATGAGCTCAGCCAAGATGGAGTCGTTATTTCTACTGAATCTACAGCAAGGATGGCGGGGATACCCCTTTGAGCAACCCTGGAACTTATAAGTAAAAGATCCCAACCATGATCCTTTATGATATAGCTTTTGTAACCAGAGTCCCATACTACTATGGATGGCTGCCACATCACCGGTCTTAGAGATGGACAGTTTTTCTTCATCACCATGATGCGCCATATCACCCAATCCTCAGCCCCTGCTTTGGTGTTCCTCTCCGATGGACAAGGTCGCTCAGGCCTACTGGGTCTCTAACGACAACGATGACCGCCATCGGCCACCACCAGATCTTCACTCAGACCTATTGGTCCCGGATCGTTCCGTCTCCGATGGTAGACCCGACCACCAGTGGAGCACCATCGATGCCCGCAGGGAAGCCGACAATGGCTGTAGCATGATGAAGACCAGAGGAGTAGAAGGGAGCCTATTTGGAGGCAGCGGGACCGTTGGAGAGGAAGGCAATCCAAAGGAGCCTGGTTGGAGACGGCGATATCATCAGAGGAGGGGAAGGTGATCCAGGAGTGTGAGAAAGAGGAGATGCGTCTAGAGCCAGAAAAGTAGAAGTGATCCTAGTTGGAGGCCACCACTGCCACGTGGAAGGCCACGGAGGAGGAAGAGGCGGCCCGAAGAAGAAATCTCTCGAAGGGTCGTGACTCGTGAGAAAAGTAGCTAGGTCCGTGTGAACAAGGGCAAATCTCAGAGCATATGCACAGTGGATAGCTTGCAATCGGGAATTTATGACATTCAGCGGGTAACGTGGTGTGTTATTCACCACAAGATTTGGCTCATATTCATCGGGCTGAACTTCGGATCTAGGCCTAACTCCTATTTAGACTGGACTTCGGGCTCGTGTCCGAATCGGGCCAAATATATATCCGAGCCTAGCTCGAAATACAAACGAGCTCTATAATTGAGCTCAAACCTTGAACTATTTCGAGTCTAGCCTGAAGTCCTAATAGCAACTCTCTTGCATCATAGTTGAAAGTGATCGCCTCATCATGCTCGAAATTCGTAGCCCTACGTAGTCATGCTGGATTGCTTGCTTGGCTGCTATGGATTAAAAGATTTGTAGCTGCAATATACTCTAAAAGAAGGCAACAGAGATATAGACCGAATGGCAAATGCTGCTAGGTCCTCTGGGTTAATTGGTTCTGGAATGATCATGCACCTTGAGAATACATGGATATTTTGGTTCACGATGTTTCAGGGGTTTATGATGTATGGTTATGAGCTTGTAACTGTTTGCTTTATGGCCAATCTGAAATCCAAAGGAAACATTATATGGCACAAGTAATAAAACTACTAGTGCTAAAAATAAATTTATATATTTTTTTGAAAATCTCATTATTATATTCGTAACAACTCTAGTTTGGAGTAGATCTCTCATTTAGATAGATAGTTGTAGTAATAATTGATACATACAATATTAGTGATTAATTATACAAAGACAGGCACTATACGTTTAGGAACATACTTGCGTCATGGACATGATGCCAGCGATTTCTTCCTCTTCCTAGGCAATTCCATGCCGTAGCTAAGTATACGGACGGTTTACTTGAAATCTTCCAACAATCCTCTTCATCTCTGTTCACAATTTGATTGTTACAAGGGGATTTATGAGGATCCACCTCGTAGAGTGATCTTTCAGTCACTAGATAGACATCGCGTTATATTTATAACTGATATGGGACTTCCTATCATAAGTCCTAAGTCTAATAGGAACAAATATATTCTTGATTGAGAAACCTTTAATATGTTTCAAGATTTATGAAAATAGGATTCAAGAAAATTTTTAAATAATGATAATTTAAGCCACATAAGATAAATGTTCTAACATGCCAATTAGCTAAGCTATGAGCCGCTAGCACAAGTGCATTTCTTTGTTAACAATATTAAATTATTCTTATAATAACCACTTATTGAGTAAAAAAGTGCCATACTTAATAGTGCTTGACTCGTAGGAAACCAAGAAAAGAAACATTGTTAAACTCGAACAAAAATCATAAAGGGCGGGCACCATAGGCTACCGTATAGGATGGGCCTACTTTCATACTCCTTTCTTTTCTTTTCTTTTTTCCATGTCTTAAAGAAAAAATTTAAAAATTAAATATGGAGCAGATTTCTCCTTCTAATGAAATCCGTTGTTCTATAACTGAAATAATAAAAAAATAAATAAAATAAATATCTAAGAAAAATTCTGCATAACCATCCATATTTTTTTTCTCGTCAAGTCTCTCCATTCATTATCTTCCTCGTTAAGCTATTTTTTCCATCATAATATCTTTTTTCCGAGTCATTTTCTCCTCTTTCAAACTCCGTGCACCATCTCTCCTATCCATGAGATTTTCTTTGAGTTCCTTTCTCTTTTTTTCTAAGATTTTTGCATCCAAAAGTTCACGAAAATTATGTATCATTTTATCTAGATGTGTGTATTAGGACGTCGGATAAATATTTGACTAAGTATGTATCAACTGATCATATACTATATATTAGTGGATACTAAGTTCGGTAAATATGTATCAATTTATCTGGAAGCATGCATTGGATCGTTGCTAGGTGTATATCAAAAAAAATTATAGTATGTATTAGTAAACTGTCTAGTATATATCATTTATCCATGTACTATGTATGTACAAATGCTATGTTCTAAAAATTATATATCGCTTTATATAGATGTGTATATCGAGACATCGGATGAATATTTTGTTAGGTATGTATTAACTGTCATATACTATGTACTGGTGAATACTAAGTTCGGTAATTTATATATCGATTTAGCTGTAAATATGTATTGTGCTATAGTTGAGTGTGTATCAAAAAAGCTTATTGTTGGGGATGTCTGATCAGGACACAACTATCACAGGATCTTCTCGATATCACTTGCGTTGCATCCGATCAGCAAAAGAAAAAAAGAAGAAAAAAAATAATACAAGACAAGAGGAAAAAAAATCAAGTACATGGATCAGCCTAAGGCTTACATCCACGGAGCATACAAAGCTTTACTATAAAAAAGAACAAGTACAAGAGGAGATCCTCACACTCTTAATCCTTATACACAGTCTCTTTCAACTAGAAGCTATCCTTACAAAGCTTTCATTAGAATCCAAGAAAATCTCTAAACCTCTAGAACGACTAGTGTGTGACAGTCTGCCCGAGGTACCCTATACCCCTGCTCTCCGCCGAACTACTACACGATCTGCAGCTACTGCCTACTGCCGCTTCTCTCGGACTTATACCGAACACCAAAGCCACGATCTCTCAGTTCATCCACGGGCCTCTTAAAGCTCGAAATCCCAACCTAAGATGGAACAGGACTCCTTGTAGCATCAAAATAGCGTCCCAGACCATCAAATCAAGACCGGCTGCTGTCCTGATCGTCTGATCGTGTAGTCGGTTCACCAACACCCCGTAAACCACATGAAATGACATAGAAATGCCCCTCTAGTCCACATGGACTGCGAGAAATCGGTGGGAAACAGCTTGCCGGTCCCGTGATGCCCCCATGGACCGTTGGTCCATGCATCGCATGTGGATTACATAAGAACTTCGCATGGGCCATGCCGGCGTGTGCCCACTTGGGCCTAGGCTGTGGCCACTCAGGCCCGGGCCGCACCCGCACATCTGTACGGCCAGCCCATGCACTACCACATACGCACGCTCCACCACAGCCTCTGCAGGCCAACCACCAGCCTCCACCACACCGTGGATCGTGCCACCATGCTCTGGCCTTCTTTTGAATGTAGTTTCTCCATCTGGACACCGTTTGGATTGTTCTTGGATTCATTGGACTCCGTTTGTTGTCCTGAACCTCATTCTAAGCTTATAGATCGAATCTTGAGATGTCAAATCCCAATATTTACAATATGTATCACTTGACTGTATATTTAGTATACATCAAGTAGTCATATAATATGTATTATTGAAAAATATGTACCGAAAATGAGGAAGAAAGAGAATACCTTAACTATGAGACTAATAACTCCATTAACAGAAAAAGTCTTTGACTTTTAGACTTATTCTTTAAGATTAATACTAAAAAAAATATGATAAACTATAAAACCCATCTCATATGATATTTTATAGTTCCCGCCGCTTATGATTTTTGTCCGTTAAACTCCCCCTCAAGAAAAAAAAATGTTTGATTAGATTTTTAAATCAAATAAGTTTACTGCTAATCGTTACAAGGTGACAAGCATGGATGTCCACTATTGTTTCCTCCTAGCATGTCTTACTTCCAGCAATATAAAATTAATTTGATTATTAATTGGGATTTCTCTAGAAAAGTAATGGGGAGTGTGCGATCTTATATGTTTCATTTAGATGCTAGATAGTAATCATCCTTGGTAACTTTTGCCACTAGTATTCACCCCATAAAACCAGCTAACCAGCTAACCAGCGAATAAATTTATTTGTTGTCTGGTTTGTATACTCACTACCCATCGTTAATGCCATCTTGCAATTGAATGGATGCTTATATAGAGATGATAAATTATATATATATATATATATAACATCCAGGGTTAAAAGTGATAGAAAAAAATAGGAGTCCAGGGTTAAAAGTGATAGAAAAAATAGGAGTTGGAAGGGCTAAAGTGGTTAAAATTATTTCACCCTCCTCTCTCAAATAACTTCAAGCTGCTTATCCATCTTTTTGGCGCGTTGAGTAGATAAGGTTATTCACATTTTTTATGTGATGTTGGCTGGATAGTTGGACAATTTTATGTTATCCACCCTCTAGCCAGCATGCAAATATGTTCATAGTGTCAAACTTGAAACAATTCTCCTACACAAGATCTAGGGAGGGAGGTGCCAAACTGCCAATAGAGAAATGTAGTATTGAATATATAGCTTCGACAAATAACTACTTGTTTCGATTTCAAAAGAAAAAAAAAAAATCGACAATGTATACATTAGTGGAAGAATTTACAAGGCTAAGACCATGTTCATTAGAAATTAAATATTATTTATTTATGAAAAATGAATAGGAAATATATGTCTTTCAACAATGGTATCAGAAATAGTTCTTGTATTTATGAGAACTAGGTTCAACACCATTGATGATATATCATACATTTCGTATTTCAAGTAAAGATTGTTGATACGGATTAGTGCATCCAGGTAGTTTTCTTTAGTTTATCAACATGGTACTAATTAAGATATTAGATTCACGAAGTTACAAATTAAGATATTAGAATCATGAAGTTATCATAGTTCTTGTTTCTTTACTGAATCAAATTAATCTATTTACATATTAAATAATAAATTTGCATCCATAGAGTTCCAGTTTCTTTACCTCATGCATGGATTTCCGCTTTCCTTCCCTCCCAGGATACTGTCTCACACGAGGACTGTGGTGTGGTGTAGCTAAATCAATATGGCGAAAAAATTTATTGATTTTTTGATATGATGGGAAGCAAGACACCCACCCAGGCTTTAATGAAGGGCAGTGAAGAAGGATGTCAGCGTAAGCCTGCATTAACCCCAAACAAGGAAAAAATAAAGTTCAAAACAGAAACGAAAACAACCAACTCAAAGACCTCAAAGTTGAGCTATCTTTGGGACATCCTTGCATCTCTTCCAGTTGACTCGAGTTGCTGTGATCTTCCTGAAGTCTCTGAAACTTATCAAGCGGATGTTGCCAAGTTACAGAAATCACTAAAGTCCAAGAAATAATGAAGGATATCAGTGCTACAGTCCAGTTGGTGTCCGATGAATTTAGATGCATGCTTCTTGCATCATATGCACCTAGTTAGAGTGTTAATGATTGCCTGAGCCACCATAAGAGCTATTGCTGATGTTTAGGTCTAGAGGTAATGCTGGACCCCTTGGATATATATATACAATCCCCTAATATTATTGTTCAAACATCTGAGGCCTGCTGCCATATTCAACTATACTGTCCTACGATGGGATTCTATTTTTAATCCCCTGTAAGACTTGTTCCATTGCTTGTCTCTGCCTTCTGGAATTTTTAGCATTCCAAAATTCCATCTTAGTTATGCAGAGTTTCAACAGTCTAAACTGAGAATTTGCTTCAAAGCGGAATCTTCGATTGTTGCGTTCTTTCCATAGTTTTCAGCATAATACTGACACTATACAATCCCAAGATTGTTTTGCTATTTGATTTGGTATTTACTTCCTCCATATTGTCCATAAAAGTTCGACTGATATTGGCATTTGCGATATACATCATTCTATTGGACCGATCTGCTGACCTGATCCATCTAATAAGGAAAGGAAGCCAGCCCTCCGTTTTCTGGTTGGTCTGGTGCACCGCTGAACTGGTGGGCCAGGTTCAACAAATAGTTTCTTGCAAAGAAAGTCATCATGGGTCGGGTGGTCCTTTGGTTAGGTGAGCGGAAGCGAAAAGGGGTTAAAGTATCGCTGGGCCATTACAGAATCACCCTGACTGTTGTACTAAATATCAACATCAACACAAACGACCATTCTTCTCAATTAAATGGTGTATCAAACAACAAACTCATGGTTTCCAAACTAAAACAAGGTAAGAGCTGGACTGTGTTTAGATGGGACCATGGGTGTAAGACTAGGGCCCTCTTTGGATATCAAAACCAAATCTTTCGGCGGGACATCTCTTCAGAAAATGCGCTGAAGTGGGAGCTCCCGAAAGAAATGGGGTTATTAGATGCACAACAAATTCCTGGTTTTTAGGAACAAATTATCACTATTGAGAGGTGACTTACGGGTTGAGTCCTAAATCACCCTTCATCCATGGAATTATGCATCTTCTTTGCAAGCTAAAGCGTAAATATAATCAATTGTTTGCAGTAAGACTTTTGACATTTTTTTGAGCAAAATGCTAGCACTTCCCGCCATTTCTTTTCATAAAATATAGATACCAGAAGTGAAAAGCATGAGAATACCGAAAATACATAGGAAGCTCAAAGTTGAAAATGCCTACATATCCTAAATAAACATACCAGAAGACCAAAATAAATCATAATTCTTGATCACAATCCTGAGGAAGAAAAGGCTGAATTCAGAGCCAAGATGAAAGAGTAACTGCCCGGAAAACTTACCTCATCCATAAAGGGGAAAGGGTCTAAACTGATAGAATCATTGGCAGCGAAACAGGAGGAAGCATAGAAATGAGGATGGATAGTTTTGTGTATTGTACAAAGGTGCAGACGTGCAGTGAAGTAAGTACCAACAACACAAAACATCAAGCTAAATAAACAAATAAACAAACAAACAAAAGTTATAACTAGCTGTTTGACACAACGCTGGAAATACATTTAAGATGTTAAATATATGCAGTTTACAAGAAATATCATAAAACATCAAACTATGCAATCAATTGATAAAATACAGACAAAATACAAAAAAGATACATGATGGGTATTGTCATTAAATTACACAATCACAGGAGAGAAACTCTTCAATTTTGGAACCTTGAAATCAGCAGAGAACAACCTTGGGCTGTCTACTGGTGAGATGGTCCTTGTTTGCCGTCCTCTTGAACACAGCCGAATTCCCTGGTGATAATTGTAGTCTTGTTAGGCTTAGCCTCTGAGAAAAAGAGAGTTGTCACATACATCTAAAATTGGATTAAAGGAAATTGAATGCACTAATATAATGAGCAAAATCCACCTCCATAATATCACATCAAAATGATTCAACTAATGTGCTAGATTCACAATCTGTATCGAACTACATGGAAGAAAATTGAAAATGGTACATAAATGCAAACATCTAGCAACCTGATTGGAGGAACATATTGTCAAAAAGAACATTTGCAAGTCAACTTAATTGACCATGGTAGATTTAAATTCTGACTTGGGGCATAAATGATGATGAAGCACAAGCATAGCATTAAGGTTTTACTGGTAACATAGTAATATAGTAAAGAAACTGATAGAAAAGTGACAAAAGGCAAAATAATGAGAACCTATGCAGCCCAATCGCCATGAGAGCCACATAGCATTAAGGTTTTACTGCATGGTTAAGATATGGAACCAATAACCTTAGCATCTATCTATGGAGCTTCAGTAGGAGAATTTATTCCTCATAAACTAAAAAACCAAAACTAACATACACAATGTGATCCTATTGTACCTTCAATATGAAGATGACGCTCTCTGAGTGGAAAAACACAAATTAGAGCTAGTCTCCAAGAATACCAAAAAAAAAAAAAAATCTCAGAACAGACTTGCTTCCACATATTTCATACATGATCTAGGTAGACAGAGGCTTCCTTAAAACCAATTTTAAATACTTTCTACAACCTGATCTGTTAGGCACGGTAAACACAAATACTGATGATAGCAACCACAAAGGATCTTTCCCAACAGATTCAGGTGTGAATCTGTGATTGTCTGCTGATAGATACAGTTTTGTGCTCGACCATGGTTGTTGGGGGACCTGGACCACTAATCTGCTGGATCAGCAGAAAGACTTGGTATCTGCTGATAGATGTGAAGTGAGTGAACTGTGGAAAGAGCGGAGTACATTGACTCTTGATTACCAAAAACAAAGGCCGACATTGTGCTAAACTAAAAGAGAAAAGAAAACCCTGAGCTATTCCAGCCTAACCAGAGAAAATGAATAAAACAAAGTAATGAGTCGACACCACAGAAAGCTGTATATAAGTGGATCAACTAAAAGCTCTTGAAAAAGGATGCATACACCAGAAGGCGGAAATCCCAAATGAAGGGACTTCACATATATTCCATCTAATCTAACTGAAAGATATAAATTTTTTCTTCAACAGCACAAACATGAAAATTAAATACATTTAGGTCATAAAATCAATGATCTTGTGACAGTTAACAATACAGGAGATGGACGAGAGAGTTCTGATATGCATAATGATGCAGAAGATGGACGAGTTGAAGATTTCATATATATCTTGTTATTCCTTTTAATATTAATTACTCATGTTTAATATACTACTCTCTGAATATTGTAATCTACATCTAAAATTACGAATTATTTGCCTATGTAATAAATCACCTTACAATTTTAACACCAAGAGGCTAAGTCACTTAGGCTAGATGTTCCACCTAGGTCCCATATAGAAATTAGTGCTTAAAACCACTTAGGCAAATTGAAAATATAAAAGCATGTTCCATAACTTTGTATTCAGTAATCATGTAGAAAACACTCATGCTGAAATAAGGAAAAAAGGTGGCATGGCAAGGATTAGAAAGATCAAAAGAGAGTTCAACCATAAATTCCTAAAAAAGAGCATAAACTGTCCCTCCACAAACTATTTTTCATAAACTAAAATGAGAATTAATTCTCATGACAAGGAAGCCAATATGCATAATACGATATATTAAACCTTATCTAAGCATTAATAACGTATTTGATTTTCTTAATATATGACTCATAAAGTCCTTGATACAAAATTTCGAAGTCCTAGGAATTATTTGATGACTCTGCAAAGATTGATTTAGAGAAAATATTCATAAAATCAATGAAACGATGCTGCAAGCATACACAAGTCTTAGTTCTTTAATTCTGGATTAGAAGTGTATGCAAGAAAAGGAAGTGGATCCATTAATTCATGAGTATATGGTAAGCACTGTTCAAAGGTAACAGAAGGTTGATCTCGCTATGAAGTATCAGGACAATACCGGAAAACACTAAATATCAAGATCTTTCACTGATTGATTGTAAATTAATAAGTAAAAAAAAAAATAGTCCCAAGAAATTAGGTGCTAGGCTCTCTATGTCATGATATCATTAAAAAAACAAGTCATGTTGTGACAGGTACACCACTAATGTGTGCATGGAAACGGTAACTTTGATGCAAAAGTGCCCCTGGTGAATATTATGAAACCCCAAAGCAACTTTGACATTTCTGACTACCATATTATGATAAAGCTAGTCTCAGAGAAATAAAAGGATTATAAACTTCCAATGTTTGTTAGACCATTGAACACCATTAAACTTTGACAAGCATATCTTTTGTACATTAATTTCTCTATTTAAGGATTGGCTAAAACACATCAAAGGCTCTGCATTATATAGGTAACATTGGCATATCTGCCAGAGTGGCAATACTTTGCATTAACAAACTACAACATATAAGAGCATCGCCAATATGACAGAGTATAAAAAGGTGACAAGATAAATACAGTTGAGTTCATATGATATGCAGCATATAACAAGATACCGATTTTAAGATTATGTTTCAAACTTTGAAGTGACCTAAATACAAAAGATGACACAACATGACAAAAAGTCAAGTTCATCAGTGAATGTGATGAGTAATAGCAGGGACAAAGACATCTAGTACAGAAGCAAGGTCCAAGCATGGAGAAGATGTGCCTTGAGTGAAAAAAATCATGTACGTTCTCTTTGCTTTCAGAGATCATGAAAGCTAATTCTCTATATGGCTATTGCTGTGGGTATTTATAGTCATAAAAATAAAAATAAAAAATTGAATGAGTCATGATCATACAAAATTTGCAATCCAATGATTTATGAAAAGAAGACCACTCATCATACAAAATTTGCAATCCAATGATTTATGAAAAGAAGACCACTATAAAAAAACACATTGATGTAGATTCAGTGAAAATAAGCTGGACTAGATAGAGAACATGACCTGTGAATAGCCATAAAATTAAAAGTTATACAGAATTGACAGCTCTTAAGCATTGAGTATTGATCTACAGTAATTGTTTTAGCTTCATGTCAAAAGTAAGAAATCATGCCTGGATGCTATTAAAAAGTTGTCAGCTGGCCAACATAATTCCATAGATAGTAGACCGATGAGCCAGCATCCTTTAGTGCAACAATTATGTAAATTTACTAAGCCATTTTTCCCTTATGAAGTGGTACAGAGAGTGGCTTCTGCAGCTTATATGCAACAACTGATTTGGTGAATGGAAATGCCATCCATACCCATTGGCTTCAGCAAAATCAGGGACAGTTATATGAACATCAAGCTCTGTGATGTGGCTAGCAATTACAGTGTCACTTATTATGAATTTCATATTTAATGAGAGATCCATAACATGTATAATCTGACAAGTGACCGATACTTAAGATAGGAACATCAGCTACTCAGTAAAAGTTAGAAACCAGTACAATAACATCATGAAAAATGAAAATGGACGTCATGCTATCAGAAGAATCAATCTACAAAGAACATTAGAATCGTGATAAGGAAAAATCACTTGCAAAGTGTGAAATTAAAGAATCAGCATCAGAAAGAAATAATTCAACTTACCCTAACACACACAGAAGAAAGTGCAAACAGGTATACGTGTGTGCAAACATGCATCACATGCACACACAAAAGTGCGAAAGAAAATGGAGCAACTGAAGTACCTAGCTAGTTCGTGTTGCACTTACATTAACTGCACTAGAAACCCGTGATCCAGAAGAATCTTCATTAGTTCGTCTACGCTTTTGCCTTGCATCACCTCTTGCACTTTCCGAGCTACGTTTCCGAGAACTCCTTCTCAGACAACTCTCCGCTGGTGTAACTGATGCATTGCTGGAGTTTCTCTGAGGATACAAATCCTTAAAGAATCTAGATTTCCTGTTAGTGCTTTTGGTGGCATCCATCTCAATATTTGCAAGGTCGCTTCTTAACTTTGCAATCGTTTCATCCTTCTCCTTGGCCATAATTCGCAGCTGCTCCATATTATGCTGAAGCTGTTCTAGTTTTGCATTAGCCTGCTCAGCTTCTTGCGTTTGCCTTCTTATATCCAGCTCAAGCCTAGCCTGCTCAGCCTCTAACCTAGCAATAGTCCCATCCTTCTCATTGGCTGATGACTGCAACTTCTCCAAATCATGATGAAGCTTCTCCATGGCTTCATTAGCCCGTTCAACTTCTGTCCTCTTGATCTTAAGGAGACCAGTGTAGTCACTCTCCATATTCTTCAACTGGTTCCAGACAAAATCCTTCTCTGCTGACAAGGCAGAGACCTCTGCCTCCTTCTTCGAGCTAAGCCTTTTGTAAGCATGTTTTAGCCTCCGTAATTCACCTTCTAAAGCAGTGGTCGATGGCTCCTCTTCATTGGGATTTTCTCTGGGCTTTGCTTCACTAACTCCAGTCCTTCCATTATCAACTTCTCTGCCTCTCAGCTTTTCCTATCCAACAGATGATCCAGTGGCGTAAGAAACAATCACTACTATTTGAATTGGACTAAATAGCACTTTGGCATGACAAATTGAAAAAAGAGGATGTAAAGTTGTAAGAATACCTTCAGCTCTGAGATGTCGGCACCCAGAGCCTCCACACAAGCACGGAAGTCCTCCAAATCACTTTCTACAAGTTCTGCTCCATTTAACATAAGTTAGAACAAAAAACAGCAAAAAACGAAGCAGAATAATCATAAACAAAAATGAGAATTATATTTGCAAATCAAGAAAATTAAAACCATGCATAAGAACATATTGATAATTTCGTCCCTTCTTTCTTGAAAGAATCATATACCAGTTCACTCATTCATCCACAAAGACGTTCATTAGATCGCCAAAAAAAAATCTTTAAAAATTGAAAACTTATGTCAAAAAAAGACGGCAGAAAATAAAAGAACGTCAATGTTAAAGGGAGGGAAAAGGGGGAGAAGAAAACAAGAAAAAGAAGGAACTGGAATCCAACCATATTGCTTCTTGTAGCACAAAGCTTCCCTCTCCTTCATCCCGACCATCAGATCCAACTTGGCCGCCTGGACGCGATGACCCTTCCTGTCCTCCTTCTTCATCTGTGAACCCGAAAAAGAAAGAAGAATTTCTCAAAGAAATCCTGGAAAGGTCGCAAATTAGGACTAGGGTTAGGGTATGTATCCCGGATTCTTTTGTACCTGGGCAATGTGGGATTCGAGGAGGCGGGCCTTGGAGGCCCAGCGGTCGTGCTGTATGTGGATGTAGCCCTCCAAGAACTTGCGGTCATCGGCTAGGGTTTCGATCTGCGACTGCTGGGACTGCAGCATCTCCGCTAGGGTCCCAAAGATCCGCTGCCACTGACGGCGGTCGGAGGACGACGGCGAAGAGCTCTCGGGGAGGCTCATCGATTCGCACAGTCCCGGGATAGAGAGAGATTTCGAGCAAGCGAGGGATAGAGAGAGATTTCGAGCGAGAGAGAGAGAGCGAGAGAGAGCGCGAGGGGTGGCAGAGGGGGAAAAGATGACCGTTGCTCTTATACTCGAGTTTCTTTCCAATTTGAATGGGTCCGGATTGGGCGCACCCGACTCGTTGGGAGACCGCAGGAATATTGGATCGTTATATCTCGAGCGAGAAATTACTAGGAGTACAACTCAAGAAATAACTTGAATGGAAGGTGGTTTTGGCAAATAATTTCTGAACTAGCCTCGCCAACTTGGGTGCCGGGTGTGGTTCAAATTTGTGCGAAGAACTACTTCCAATAACTCCCAACTTATATTGTTGTTGCATTTGCATTTTTTTATCTATAATTTAGTAAAATACCAATAAAAATTGTTGTTCTAGATGGTATTTGCACAAAACTTCTAATATCCTGTGTTTTTTTTTTTAAAATAATAAATATAGGCTGCTAAGAGCTCTAAAAATTTTCATAAATAATTAAAAAGAAGTGTTTTATTACGCATGTTATTTAGTCTAGCTAATTTTTCTTCTTAGATTTTTGAAATAAAAATAGAATAAAATAAATACTAAACAAGTCTTTAGTTTTTGGTTCAACTAACTGTGTTACAAGCAATGATATTTATGTCTATCTAACATCACCAAAAGCAAAACTATTTTCCACACAAGAACTATATATGTCTAATATTTGTAGCAAAATGTGAACCATGCATCTCTTATGATCTGGGTTTAATCTTTGTTTTCCTGCTCATTAAGAAGAAAGCATGATGTTGAAGGACTGTTTAACGACTTGGACAAGTGGACCCACCCAACTCATCAATAGTCACTATGCACTTAAGTAAAAAAAAAAATCCAAAGCTCTTGGAAAACCATTCGATCCATTGGCTTTGGACCGTTCAATTGTTCAAGTAGTTTGAGTTCAAACATGGTAGACCAGTCTTGATGGGATCGTGAGACCAAAGCATATGATATTCTTCTCTTCCATTAGTTTCTTATACCACAGCAAATAATTTGACATGAGGGAAGCTATGCTAGCTAGATGTGGTGGAAGAGGAGGTATTAAGGCAAGAAAATCATGTAATTAATTGCAAGGAGCAGCCAGATATGATCTTTCTTTTCCTTTCTCCTTCTTCATCTTTTGTAGATTGGGGGTGTTGCAATAGAAGTTGATCTTATTTTTCTTCATCTTCCTAAATGCATCAATGCCTAGCCAGGACCACAATAAAGGCTCTCTGTTTTTTTTTTGGTAAACAATAAAGGCTTTTTTTGGATGCAAGAACTTATAGATTTGACAAGATCTTTTTAACCAATATGGTGGTGGGGGTAGTTGAAAGAGGCCAAGAAAGGGCCTACAACTAGTTTCTAATTTTTAAGGATACCATATATCATCTTTACAAAGAGATTCATTATCTACTAGAAAAAAAAAAAATATATCCATTATTTTTTGAAAGAAAAGAGTAGTTACCAATTTAGAGCTCTTTGAAAGACCGCTACCATCATATTTTTAAATTAAAATCTCAATCGTGTGATCACTTGGACATCCAAACAAGCTCTAAATATCTTCCAATTAAAACACATAATTCCTTAACTAAGAGTGCGTTTGATTAGTCATTAAAAAAATATTTTTTATTTTTAATTTTTAAAAATTAAAAATAAAAATAATATTTGATAATATTATAAAAAATAAAAAATCAAAATTAAAATAATTAAAATAATTATTTTATATACAAAACAAAAAATTTTACTTTTCAAAACTTGCTTTTCTATTTTTTTTGCTTTCACACGTCTAAAATGCTAAATCAAAAAATAAAGAGCCTGAATCCTTCTCTCTCGTTGAGCTCTTCACCTTCTCACTTCCTTCTTCTTCCTTCCTGAATCTTTCTTGCTCGTCAAATTCTTCACCTGTCATCCTCAAACATTGCTTTTTATTTTATAACAACATAATTATCAAATATATTTTTTATTTTTTTATTTTTACACAATAATAAAAATAAAAATAATAAATAATATTTTTAAAAATTAAAAATCAAAAAATATAATCAAATGCACTCTAAGTAATTTATGGACTAGACACTTGACTTACTCATGCCTTGCACAATTATCTAATTATGTGTTGATCCCGCGCCTTCATGCTTGCACGTAGTTCACGTCACGCATGTGAAAACTACACCATCTCATGCGAGGTTATGCATCCAAAAACTCAACTTGCCAGCTAGGTTACATCATGCAAGCATAGGTATCGTGGCGAAATCTTAGCTATTTAATGAATAAAACCACTTGGCCTTTTTTTTCTTTAGCAAAATTGATCTGCCTCCCTTCCCGTGTCCGGTAAGGGAAGGATTCAAAATTCATTTGGTAAATCTAACACTTCTAGCCATTTGGCGAGAACCAGCTAGAGCCACCCAACGGGCAATGGATTTTGTCTAGGCACTAATATATTCTTCGAGCCTGGATGCTAAGCTACTAGTTGCTGGGAGTAGTTCACCTTTTTTAAACCATCGGTCTCCGAAGTGAAGCTGTGTGTCATTTGGACAGACATCACCTAGATAAGAACTATGAGCAGAAAAATTTTCATGAAAGATGACTATGTCATAATTATTTATCGAATTTTGAATAAAATAAAGTAATTGAGAGTTATTGTTACTTTGTGGTATCTGAAAAATCTCTGTCACTCCTTTATGATGGTTGTTCGATACATCTTGGGAGAGGCAAACAGTATCATGGATTGAATTGTTTTTTTGTTGTAAATTATATCAGAAATTGATCTTGATGCTGAGATGATGAATGCCTAGAAGTATTATATGATATTTTATATTTTAATATTTTAAATTATATTCGTGCTAAAGTGGTGTGGTCGTCGCATGCAACAAATAAAATAAAATAAAACACTCATATCCGTAATTACATTCTTAACCGAGCGCTTCGTATCCATGTGTATATACAGCGTCTGCCTCTTCCTCCGGTTCTCACTCCATAAAGACAGATCAATCGACCGCGCGGCGACTCTCAGCTTCCAAGATCGACGGGGTTTCGTTCTTCGCCTCTCTCGAAGCAGGCGAGTGTGGAAGGAAGGAAGAATTTGATTGGAATTCCTCTCGGCAATGGTGACGCCGCTCCTGGTTCTCGCTGCCTTTGCCGCTGTTCCACGACTGTGGGAGAGCTCTCTTTTCCTGCCTCTCCCTCCGTTGGTTCCTCGGAGATTTGGTTTCCGTTAAAGCCTTCCGCGTCGATTCCTCCAGCCTCTGCCTCTATCATTCTCGTGGTTGATGGCGATTACTGTTACCTCCATCTGGTAAATCAGTCTCTGCCTCTATCTTTCTCTCCCTCCTTAGCCTTGATTTAGGGTTTCTAGGGTTTTTTCTATCGTGTATTTTCTTGATCCTGCTTTGTTGATGTCTTAGTTTGTTATCTTGAATGCTTCATCTGTTTTCTTGGAAGGATTTGTTTGAGAATTTCCTGTTGTGGACTGCTTGAAGAGTTCTTTTCATCAGTCTCATGGTACAAAAATGTTCATTCTTTGACAAACATGGTACCAAAAAGTTGCAATCAAGTTAAGTGATTTTGGTTAAAGGTTTACTCTTTGGATGCCTGTTATAGCTGCCAATTAATGGGTTGCGTCCAAGAAGAGCATAGACATTTGATCCTCTTACACGGGTTCGTAGGGCTATCTTGTAATGATCTGAAATTAAGAAAAGGTGAAATAGACTTAGATGAGTACTTTTATCTGCTAGCATGTTTGTTAGGCTATCTATAATCTATGCAAGAGATGCAATCACCAAGAGCGAACTGGCTTAGGTGAGAGCTTTTAATTTCTTGCAACTTTTTAGGCGTTTGTTGACAATTGCAAACAAGAAAAGTGAGATAGACCTTGGTTAGGAGTTAAATTTTCTTGCACAACTTGCAGCATAATTGTTGATAAGTTGCAAGCAAGAAGAGGTTCACAAGTTGTACAGATCACTGCTGGTTGAATTAATGCCACAAATTTTGATATCTGTGAGGGTATGAGCTTGGTGCAATGGGAAGGTTGCTCCATCATACAGAAAGACCTTGGTTAGGAGTTAAATTTTCTTGCACAACTTGCAGCATAATTGTTGATAAGTTGCAAGCAAGAAGAGGTTCACAAGTTGTACAGATCACTGCTGGTTGAATTAATGCCCACAAATTTTGATATCTGTGAGGGTATGAGCCTTGGTGCAATGGGAAGGTTGCTCCATCATACAGAAAGACTGTATCAGCCTCTCGACATGCAGGGTTAAGACTGCATGCATCTGACCCTTTCTCGGCCCTGCAATGGCAGGAGGCTCATGCGCTAGACCGCCTTTTAAATTTTGATATCTCTCTCATATATACTTTCCAGTTCCATTGCTTCAGCTTTTAGAGCCAATTTAATAACGCAAGTTAACAGATTAGGCCATTCAGGGTTTCTATTTGAAGTTGGTAAAATTTACCTGGAGAAACTACTCTGCTTCTGAGAAATATTTGACTTCAATTTTGCTCCCCATTTTGTTTTGTCATTTTATGAGCACTCAATATGGAGTTACAAAATCATATGTAGTGTTCCTTAAGTGTCCAGAAAATTTCTTTTTCCTCCTCTCAGGCTATTGTTTTTCTCTGTTTAACTGTCCAGGAGTCATTTTAGGTCTAGGATTCGCTAAATGCACAGATTTATAGCAGCAAAACTGATTTTATTTGAACAGAATATATATGATCTGGTAGCCATTGTTCATCAATATCTATCACTGAGGGCACTAATACCTCAGAAGCTGGACTGTGAGTGGGGGCAGGAACAGAGGACGATGGTGGGACATTAAATTTTATGCTGCTCACAGTTCACAGTGGCACACAGAATAGATTCTAGAGGGAGTGGGAGCATAACAAGGAAACCAGTTCATGACCACCGATTTGTGGTTCCTGCTTCTGAGGGCAGTAAGATGAATTGATCAACCTTCAGGTTCTGTAAAATGATAGCTTTGGTTGTGAGAGTTACTATAATCTTTTCTTCAGCCATGGAATATCAGGATAGCTTTGAGCACCAAAAAATATTGTACCATATCCTAGAACCTGATTGTGGTTGGTTACATTATGAAAAGATTATTTTACCTGAAATTTCATGCAAAAACATTGCATGTAACTGGTCTTCATATTCTCAAATTTCATAGTTTGCCTGCAATTGGACAACAAATTTCAAAGTCAGCAATTTCTTTTGTTTTAAAGTAGGAATTTCTGGATTAACTGAAATTTCATGATGCATCTATTATGGATTTTAACTCCTTTTTTAAAAATATGTATTATTTCTGATATTTTTATTTTTCATTCAGTATTGCAGTTGTCATTCTTGTTTTTTGTATGTGTTCATAAGGTTTCTTGGTATCTGTCAGCATACTAGTTTTACTTGTGCTGCTTGCATATTGTTTCCACCTCAGCATAATTGGTGCTGCTGTAACTACTATTGCATCACAGTGTGTGCTACATTCTGTCAACCTTAGTTCTTTCTTCCACCAGCACTCAGTGAACTAACATAATAATTAATAATTGAGTATGCTGGCACTCTGTTAGGCTGACGAGAATGATGTAAGTAGTTGTGCTTTAGTTTGGATGCCTTTAATTATATATCTGCCTTTTGGTTTCATCCAGTTTGCATGGCTGTGGTTCACTGCACTGCTTACTATGTCTAACTAAGAAGTGGAGTCAGACTTCTCGACATTATCTACTTGGCAAAGGATTTTGGAGTATTATTAAGTCATGACCTTACTATTGACTTCTTGCAATTGAGTTATCACTTGATATTCAGATATCAAATGATGAATAATTTTCTTTGGTGGACATCAGCTCATGCAGGAGCATCCCAATGGAGCAAAAATATTCCCTTTTTCTCTGTGGTAAGGAGTCCATCGTGCACCATTTGCTTCATTGGATGTTATCTGTCCTTCTGGGTTGATTGAAAACTTTGAGAGACTAGCACCATGGTAATGACTGCATCTTGAACTTTTGATTGGCGTTCATTATTGACATCTAGGAAGAGTAGGATAGGGTGGATTATCGTGCTGCATGCACCCATCGTAAGTGTTAAAAGAGAAGAATTCTACAATTTCCATATGGCTGTCTTACTACTGTTGCTTTCTCGTGTAGCTTTCAGCTAGCCACTCTTAATATGGTTAGTAGGCAGGTTTTTGTTTAGAATGGAACTCTGTGGTGTTTTGATTCTTCTCTGGGGTGCAAACAAGCTCAGTTGAAATCAGGCTGCTCGGCTTGGCTCGATATATTTCAAGAGCTCCTCAAGCTTGGCTCGAGCTTGAGGAGAATGTTATATAAAGTGCTCAAGTCCCGCTCAGCTAAGCTCTGAGATGAGCTTTAATCGAACGAAGCTGAGCTTTCTCACTGTTTTCCAATAGACCGCTGTTTGTTTATGGAGCTGAGCTCCAGAAAATGTTTGAGATTGGCTCAATTTTTAGCTAAGCCATGCTCGAACGGTAAATATTGAGCGGAGCCCAAGCTGGTCATGAACAGCTTGGTTGTTTGCAGCACTAATTCTTCCAACTCATTTTTGCACACTTTCTCCTATAGCTTTATTTAGGGTTGCATTTTTGCCTTGATAGTGCCAGAGTTATTTAGACTTCTATTTTTCATGTTTATGTTTGATATCAAATGAAATAGTTTACTACCATTCAGGGGCTGAATAAGAATTATTATTTTGGTAAAGGGAATGAGACATGGATGCAGTGAAGAATTTCAAATGGAAGAAGTAGGAAAATCTTCATTAGCTATGCCTATGCACTGGACCTAAATTTCTTGCATGTTCCTGCTCCGTGACTTGTAGATAATTGTTTTCACTTCAACAAACTTTGCTTGAAGATATCCTTTGTAATCAAGTATATTCTAAAGTATTTTTGAAAAAATTGGAAATGTGCTTCTGCATAAGAGAACACAAATTTTTATTTTAATGGGCCTTGTATAGAGTATTTCTTCCAAGAATACTTTGTAAAACCCATTATAATTCCAATAAAATGTGGTGCAATGGTAGCATGGAGTTTTGACCATACCATTACACTCTTAATCTTGACATGCAGGGTGGAAATATTGGCAAGGGAGTGGTGCACCTACTTATATGGGCACTTTCAATTTTATATTCTGATTTTATTTGGACCTATGGAATTTTTTTTTTTTTTTTTTGTAGCATTGAACAAAAAATTCGTTCTTTCTTGTTTAAATTTGAATTTTCCTTTTCTCTAGTTATGTAATATTATAATTTATATATCCAGCATACTTCTGAATATCTCAGCTATTTTATTTGCATGACAAAGAATTTCTGAATCTCCATGGTGTGACTTCTTGTGTTGGTGATCATAAAATTCATAAATGATGCACATTGGAGAACATGCATTGAGGAACCACCATTCAGTAAGGTCTGTCCATGCCTTAAAGCTTCTAAAAACTTCACAAACATTTTCAGTTTAGTATAGGTGTTACTCATGTATAGCAAAATTCTTTTTAAGGCCAGCACCCTTGTGAAGAAGATAAGCTTTTTTATTCAAAAATATAATGGATTAAAAATTGTCAGTCGGAGGACATTTGACTCCATACCTGCAATTACCTGTTGGAAATTTGAAATTAGTCTAGCCTTCTATGTCAAGTATTTGCTGAAATATATAACTTTGTAACTCATTTCTTTGGGTTGAATTATTGGTTATGTTTATTTCAGGTCTCTGTTGTCTGATTTGGATGGCTGGATCGAAACTTTAATCAAGAATAGTTTCTTTCTGCATATAATTGGTATTTAGAATCCTTTTCTTCGTTTCCATTGAACGGTTCTATTTTTTTTTTCCTCTTGTGTAGCATGTCTATAAAAATGGTGCAAGTTTCTTACATATATCAATAACTAAAACGTTGCTTCTTCATTCAGGGACCAATATACAAAACCATTTAAGAGTCAACCATTTGTGGCTTGCTATATGACGCGTAGAAATAGGTTTAACGTAAGGTCCCTTCTTAGTTTATTAATTGCATCAAGTCTTAAAATTTCGTATTTCTGTAGACTAATTATGGAACCATTTTGAGATTATTACATAAAAACTGGGAAATAAAATTTAATGAATGACCGCCTTGGGTTGGTTGAATATATGGAGACCCAAAAGATAACTTACTCTCTCTCTTTTTTCTGGAATAACTTTTTGCACCATGTATGTGTGAATATTTTTAGCAATAAAAGTTGGGTGGCAGACTTTCTGCTTCCCTTTCACTCAAAAAAACTTTTTGCACCATGTATGGGGGAGTAATTTATTCGGGTTAAATGAAAAGAGCAGCTTTATTTATTTTGTAAAATCCCAAGTTTTCCTCGAGATAAATTGACTAATTTTTTAATGTTTAACGGATTACTGTGAAATAGGTAGAGCGAAGGGCCTTTATTCTACAGGTCCTTAACCTGAAAACTAACTGCAGCCCAGTAGGTGTTTTGAGAAGTTTAATTTCCCTAAGATGTGGAGATATGCAAGTTGAAAAGTTGCACGAGTTCGTTTGAGATCTGAAGTTGGTTTGACGTTTGCATGCAAGTCTAGTGAATTGAAACCTAACGCGACTCGGGTCACTTTATTTGGTACAACGAGTCAACGACTCGGGTCACTTTGGACAAGGGTGTGACACTCGGATGGTGGTAGCCTGCTCAAGGTGATAACCATGCGTGCGTATTTTAACTCCTCAGTCCTCACGCATGGATGGATTTAATTGCATGTTGCAGAGAAATTTTTTATTAAACTAGTGTAATCTCAAAAAAGGTCTGGCTATTGTCTATTGATCACTAAACGGCGAATATTGATCAATAAACGGCGAATATTGTTTCCCAGGACGAATGACCTGTGACACGTTCCTTCTTTATGGTGGGCCCTCCTTTCTCCGTGGCGGTTGATTTGGGACGGCCAAGTCGAAACCTAGCATCAGCTCGTCCGACTTCGTTTACTCCCCGTCTCTCTTTAGAAACCCCCATCAGCCACCACTGGAGGCGGTTCCCATCTTTTCGCCTCCGCCATGGACGTCGCCGCACTCGCCGAGGAAAAGGAACCGAAGTCGGACGAGGGTGGCGCCGCTCCATCGGAAGACACTCCCCCTACTCCGAAGCCTGATGGTGCTTATCCGAGGCCGGAGGATCTGGTGGCCAAAGCGATAGCGCCGGTGAAGGTTGAATACCTCCGCCCCCCGCCCTCCAGGTCCCACTGTACCCCCGAGGCCGGCGATGCCGCCGATGACGACGTCAACAAGAAGAAGAGCGCTCCTTCGAACGTCGTCAAAGAGAAAAAGTCCAGGCGACAGCTCAAGAGAGAGCGGCAACAGGTGCGCGCTTTATGATAGATTCCGATACCCTACCAAAAAATTAGCCTCCTTTCTGCTTTACCTTGGTTTCATGTTGTTTGAGTTTAAAACTTGTTATGGCTTTGGTTTGTTCCTTGATGCTTAGAACTTCTATGAACATTAAAAAAAAAAGTGATTTTTAATGAAAGAGATGGCTTGGATAATTAAGATGATTTTCCAGACTTGATGCCAAGAGTGTAACGGAGATAAACTTTAATATGTAAGATGACAAATACCTGGCATTTATAGGTATGCTTAGTCTCGTGCCTTATGTCTTTAATCTGTTCGAGGCATTGCCTCATCGTTTTTGGAAGATAAGTCCAAGGCCGATAATTTTCCAGGTTAGAGATTTTTCTCTATGAACTTTTATGGATGCTGGAGCCTGAAAAAATTGCGGTCATCTTGGAAAGGTTTTTAAAATTGTCTCTGTGTGAGCAAAACATGGGATTGTTTTGTTTTTATCAAAGTTCTAAGGTGTTATATGCTTTATAAGTGTGATGTCACCATTGGGAAATAGCAAGAAAGTCTGGCTATTATTTTTTTTGAAAAGAGAAACTTAGGCACTATATTCCAATTGTTTCTTTTACTGGTGGTTGCCTATTTAAAGAGTGCTCATATTTGAAGTTTGCTTTTCTAACTTTAAGTGTGCCACCTATATCTTTTCTTCTGTTACCTTTTATCAAATTTTTGGTCCATTTTCCTTCTTATACATCATCTATGGCAAGCTTTGATCTAAAGATATTTGCAACTTAAATTAGTTATGGGCAAGTTAAACATGAGTACATAAAAGCATGTCTGAAAATATTGTGAGAAACTTTTCTCTTTCCTAAATCTTCATGAAAACATTTGATAGAACTACAATAATAGTTTCTGGAAGATGGGGATTCTTATATTTCTGTTTCAGTGAAAATTGTATTTAATTCTTATATTTCTGGTCTCAGTAAACATGATAAACCTCTACCCCAAGTTTCTGGCATAACTTGGGGATGCACCACCAGAGACTCAATCCTGGAATGTCCTTCAAGGAGAGAAAAGGTACAACTACTGGGGCATCACCCATTTCACCACCAAAACAACTCATACCATTACATGAAATTATTGGAAGACGGATGGATCATTCTTAATCAAAATATGTTTCTAGTGTGGATGCATTTAATGATTTTTATGGGCACCAAGGTAGTTGTTTTGTTATATATGCATTTAAAATGCTCCGGAATCCGTCATAGCATTGCTTCTTTCTCACTTTTCCAATTATGCTAGCAGTCAAGCTGAATCATCTAATGTTGAAAATATATCAGATCATTTCTTAATTTTGGTCTTTTTGTATATTTTTTATAGTCAACATAAAATTCAGGTCTTTAAAACCTAGGTATTTTATATCAAATAATTTCAGTATTCTTCCATTCACATCTCTCTCTCTCTCTCTCTCTCTCTCTCTCACTGTGTGCATCCACATGAAATATCACTCACATTTGCGTGGCATGTGCATGTGTCTTCAATCCAAACTAAACCCTGATATTGTGCCCATTAGAGAGTGATGTTTTTTCATAACTTTGACTTTTGTATACACATACCGGTGTGTATGTGATTATCACAATAGGGGTTGCATATCTAAATTTATATTTCTTTTGTTCCCATATCAATAAGTTAATTTTGATGTTGATGTCTTTCAAATTAGCCAGGAAAAAAAGTCTGCACTGCACATTTGTCCAGAAGTAGCAAAAAATGGAAATGTTGATGCATGTCGATACAATAACAATTGCCGGTTCAGCCATGATTTGGATGCATTTTTTGCTCAGGTGTGGTGCTTAAATCCATGTTTTTTTCATATTTTATTCTGACTAGATCTTCTTGTGAGGTTATGGCAAAATTATGCATCAATTATTGTTAAAATGTTAACATATTATTGTTACATGCAGAAACCAGCTGACCTAGAGGGGAGTTGTCCATTCCTCAGTGTTGGAGAGCCATGTCCTTATGGAATAACCTGTCGTTTTTCAGGCACACACAATAACCCTGTAGAATCCCAGAATCCTCCTAAGAAAAGCTTCGAAATCAATAGTCTAAATAAAGATTTGCAGAAGCTTTTGTGGAAGAATAAAGTTAGTTTTCCAAAGGCGAATGCTCAACTCAAACTTCTTGGCTTAGTGGTAAGATTTTGTCGTCCTACAGTGTACATTTATATTTTATTGTTTGTTTTAGCTTTCTGAAACTCATGTCTCTAATGTATTCAAATTAAACTTTAAAGTTTAAAGTATTTATTTATATTACTCACTTGTTTTGCCCTACAGTTACCTCTCTATTCCTTCTGGTGGACATCTAATATGGCTCAATATGTTAAAGGCTACCCGTTCTTATATTAATTTAAGTTGCCCTGGAAAGCAAGGAATATAAAAGTGTATTTACATGATTCTTCCATTTCATATACTGTTTCTTGTACGTAACAGTAAGTTGAGGATGCTAGTTCTAGTTTTTAACCAACTTCATTCTTCTTCAGCTGGCTACATTGCTTTATCTGCCTTCAAAGTTTTATTGACTTTGTTTCAGAAATGCGATTATCCTTTCTGTCTTAAATCATTCTTCTAAAAAGAATGTATAAATTGCTAGGCTTTCCTGTCCTCACCGTTACCAATTCCACTTTGCAGGGGGGTAACAAAACAAAGGCAACGCCAGAAGTCAATCAGGTGGAAGTCCATTCAGATTCTCTAAATGGGTCAGATAATCTTCACTTGGATTATGATAATGGGAAAGAAGCAGAGCCTGCTCTAATAACATGCACAGAAAAGGATTGTTTAGAGGATGCATCTGCTGTTGACCCCTCAAGACCTTTGAAGAAGGCAAAGAGTTTGGTTGATGATGAACGCTGCTTAGATGATAACAATAATGGTTAGGTTTCATACTAGAGGTTTTAATGATACTTAATGAAAGTTTTGTTAGGCTTTGTTGCAATGTATTTTCTGTAGGTGGATTGCTCTGTTGCTGACTCCAATAAGTGAAATCTGGACAGGCACGTATCACATGGACAAAGTTTTTAAAGAAATAAATGTGCAAAATGGACCACAAGAGATCTCACCTGACAGCATATGTTCGTCTAAAGTTGATTTAAGTTCGAAACCACATCCACGGGAAAGAAAGCTTATTGATTTCAGAGGAAAGCTGTACCTGGCTCCCTTGACTACAGTTGGGAATCTTCCCTTTAGAAGGATTTGCAAGGTCTTAGGTGCTGATATTACTTGTGGAGAAATGGCTATGTGTACTAATCTTTTGCAGGTTTGCTTCTAACTTTGAGCTCTCACATTTCATGCGCAGTATGGTAGCATTTGACAGAATGAAAAAGGAGACATCGACGTTGCACTTTCTCAACAAAGATTTCAAAAAGTAGGAGTTTCATGTGCCATTACCATGGACACTGCCAGTCCATTGAACTTCGGAATTCAGTTAGATTTTAACACAGTCAAAAGAGTGGAATTTGTTTTACTTCAATAAAATAAATGCATCTTGTATATGTGTTTCAAATTTGGAAGGGCAGTAAATGTTGAAATTTGAAGAAAAAGATATAAACTAATCTAGAAAAGAAGTTTAAGAGAACTATAATTCTAAAATGGTCAAATATAAGAATAATTTATACGCTGCCTCAAGTCATTGTAAAATCATGAATAACCAATCAAGTGGAAAAACATCAAGTAAATATAATATTTGGAAAAAATAAAAGATTAATGTTTTCTATGTGATACTTGTAAATGCAGCAAATTGATGGTTTACAATTAGTTTTATATGAAGGAATATGAGCCAGGGTGCCTGTTATGGTTAATTTCTTGGAGATATTTCCAAAAAGTATGTTGTCTTTCTATGACCTGTGATGATATGAAAACAAAATAAATTGTCTTATCTGCAATGTTCTAATGGCATTAGGGACATGCTTCAGAATGGGCATTGCTGAGGCGACATTCATCAGAGGATGTATTCGGTGTACAAATATGTGGGGCTTATCCTGATACCATAGCACGGACTGTTGAGCTTATAGATCGTGAATGTTTAGTTGATTTTGTTGACATTAACATGGGTTGCCCGATTGACATTGTTGTTAACAAGGGGGCTGGATCTTGTCTGCTTTCAAAACCCATGAGGATGAAGAGCATTATTCAAGCAGCTTCTTGTACCATCAACAAACCATTAACTATTAAGGTAGGTCAACTTTCTGTGACATTGGTCTTGTTATGTCATTCTGCTTATCCAGTTCCATCAGTATATTAGTAAATTAAGGTTTTGAAGGAATTGTCAAGAATTCCATCTGAGACACTCTAGGGCATTTCATTTTGAGATAGCTGTTTCATTTTCTCTCTCCTTTTAGATTGAATTCATAATAGAATCAAGTATTTCTCTGCACTTGACTCTTTGCTCTTTTTAATAGGTGCGTACAGGTTATTTTGAAGGGAGAAATCGCATTGATTCTCTAATCTCAGATATTAGCAACTGGGGAGCCAGTGCATTGACCATACATGGTCGATCACGACAGCAACGCTATAGCAAGCTTGCTGATTGGGATTATATCTACCAATGTGCAAGAAAAGCCCCTGATGCTTTGCAGGTTTTAGGAAATGGTGATATCTTCTCATACTTGGACTGGAACAAGCGCTCTGCTGAATGCCCTGAGCTTTCTAGTTGCATGATTGCTCGCGGTGCCTTAATCAAGGTTTGTCTGTCATCTGGTTCTCTCCTTTATAAATAGTTGAAATTCCTTATCTTAGTATCATTGATAGATCAGCAGAACTTCTTCATACTTTTAATCCTCACCATGTTCAATATATATATTTGCCTTTGATTTAGAGATCTTTGTTTCACAGCCTTGGATATTTACTGAAATCAAGGAACAAAGACATTGGGACATTAGCTCTCAGGAGCGGTTCAATATTCTCAAAGATTTTGTACGTTTTGGCCTAGAACACTGGGGATCTGATATGAAAGGTATGCTCTATCAACCCGTTGCAAGAACTTATATCTATGTCCAACTATATCATATCTAATGATCAGATTCTGAAAACCTACATTATTCTGTTGTCTTTTTAATCGAATGCATGTTATTTTGTGGGTTACATCATCCTGGATATGTGCATACTAATTAAACATAATATGAGTTTTGCTGTTAGTATGGAGCTGAAATATGATTTCATAAGACAAGAAATACAAGACAGTTAGAAACCTGATGATATGTTGAATTGGTTTACCTTCATGATTTATATATAATAAAAGAAGATCATTGTAACATCGGTGGGTAGTGCAATAACATGCCTGAGTTCCAGATATTAAATAATGCTGGGATCAAATCTAAAATTAATTCCTCGAAGTGATGCTTGTATGTTTATTTATTTCCCTATCACCTATTTCTGCTGGCAACTGTGGGAGTCAGGGAGAAAAGAATGACAGAGGAAGACATTGCAATGGGAATCCTCCTTAGTTTTAAGTTTAAGATGTTAGAGAGGAACTTTTCTAAAAGGAAGGATGTTAAAGGGGAATGAAATGAGTAGGACATGAACACAAAGTGAGATCATTTGAAGACACCTGAAAACACCAAATACCTCAAAGGAATTGCAAAAAGGGGTGAAGAAGAATGAAAAGAGTAGACAAAACAATCATTTAACAATATTGAGTTGAATATTTACAATGATAAGCACGGTTGGATATGAGTGTGTGTGGTCAGTTGGTAGAGGGTAGAGAAGATTTTTCCCTCAAGAGAGAAAACAGGGGTCATGAATTGCTTGTACAGTCAAGGGAGAGATCAAATTAGGCAAAGAAGTTGGACAGAGATCAGATATGCTTAACTGATGCCAATAAGATTTTAATGCTTCAGCTTTCCCCTGTGAAGGCCGTGGAATTATTTTTTATTCAACATGGTGATTTCTCTTGAATTTGGTACCCATAACATAATTCAGACCGCTGGCATCTTATTTTTGGTCCCTTAAAACTTTATTGCAGAAATAAAGCTTCTATATGGATTTCCTTTGTGAAAGTGGGACCGAGTAATCCTTCACCAAAAAAGATGAAAGAAAAAGGAGAAGGAAAAGAATCTTAAATGCAAGAAAACAAGATCATGCCTGGGAGAAGTTTTAAGTGCAGGCTATCATTCAAATCAATATTTTTAGCTCAGGATATTCCTATTGAAAATTTGTGCTTGGAGACACTATATATGATATAACAGGCCATGCATCAGGTCTGGAACACCAGATTTCTGTGATTATACTCGTTGGAGATTTCTGTTCAAGGTCTACAGTAGTTTTGTATAATTTTCAAAAGATAATATTGTAGGTGTAGCTCTTCATTTTAGGTATAGCTCAGGGATGTGAGCCAAGAATAGGGAAAAGCAATTTGTTGGATATAATATGTCCACAGTCCCATTACATAAATATGGAGTGGGTGCATGATAAGTGCATCAAAAGTAGAAATTTTTTTTTGATTGTGTTTGTTTATTTTAGTCTACTTAGGACTTTGTGGATATTATCTTGTATTGGAATTTGTTTAGACTGTTTCATTAGGACCATCTTTTCATTTTTACTGAAGTTTCTATTTCAAGCCCAACGACAGCTACATAAGGGACCGACAACTGGTTGTTACCTGTCTCTCCAAGTGGGAGGTCTCAGGTTCAAATCCGAGAGGTGGTAAGAAACTACCTTATTGTCAAAACAAAAAAAAAGAAAAAATATTAGCTACATAAGGACCAGCTAATTGATATTGGGGTGTGTCTGTTTCAGCCCTTCAGAAAATGATTTCTAGGTGCCTAGACATGTTAATTCGAAATATTAGAAACACCAAAGGGCTTGTTATAAAAAAAAATAATAATCAAGCTGTATGTATTGAATTTAAAGGGCTAGTTCAAACCTAGGATCCCAGGCTATGATGGAGATCCTGAATAAAGAATTTGGTGGCATATCTTTTAAAGGATTGTCGACTGGATTCCCTTCATTGAATCATTTTGCTTCCCCCCAGAGATCAATTCTCTTAATCCATCAATCATTCCCCCTTTTCCAGTATTCTACTTGGAAATCCATATGCCTTTTCATCGCCAAAGCATTAAATTCCCATTAGGACGGTAGGGTCAAACTGGAGGAACTTCATTCCTAGCTATCTATGGTGATATTTTTGATCTCTATTAATGGCTAGGTGTTGCACATAAGAGGTTTAGCTAAGGTTGTAGTATTATTTTGGTACCTGCACTGGTCAACTAGTACAGTGTTGGTATGGTCTGATGCTTGGTACTGACACTTAGTCAATGGGGTGTACTGCATGTCAGTTTGCTACTGGTATGAGTTTGTATGCCTGGTATGGTCCGATGTGGTTTAATATTGCAAACCATGGATTCAACCATGCATGGCACATGTAGAGGGCAAATCAAGTGTCTGGCTTAATATTTTATTTTCCTTTGTTCTAGTCTCAACAATATTTGCTGGCATGGCTAACTAGAAAATTTTCTAAGCTCTTGATGAAAACCTTATTAAGTTTAGAAGCAAATTTATTTAGGTGTTCAGAACATCCATATAAAACCAACAGGCTAAAATCTATCCATGATCTTTACCGTAATCATCTTAAACTGACATCATTAAGGATTCACAAACCAGTTACAATTTAATTTTTTGAAACCAAGCATTTGCATTACCAAGATGAGGGTCCTAGTTTCTGCAGAAAGTTTTCTGATCTCACAGAATCTTCATTAGAAATAAGAGTACTTAGCCTGATGGGTTCACGATTCATAAGATGATAATATGACCATTCAAGTTATGTCACTGATCCATATACAAGCTTTTGTTGTACCGTCATTGATATTCTTTGGAAACCAATCATTCTCTAGCTGGTGTACTTAGAAGATTCCTTTTATTGTACAGCAAGGAGCAAATTTGACTAGCCACAACTATCTCTCATCCATCTGAGTCACTTAATCTAAATATTGTACTATTCCGCCTTCAGTATCTTCAGAGTAGATGTGTTAAAATAAAGCCTAGGGGAAAAACGTCTTACATTTTCAGTCATTCAAGTATAATATGATTGTATATTTTCCCCTGTTAATCATTTTCTGTGGTTTCTGCCTCCTTGCTCCGTTGCATGAATTCACTTCTTTCTGGTTCCTGCTCATTCAAATATTATATAGGAAGCTCCATTCAGCTACTAGTGTTTTGGCATTGCTGTTATGGTTATGGTTTTTCAAGAGCCTCAATGAAACAGAAAAAAATGTTGGAAGAAAAACTTCACCATCCAGCAAGTATGGAAGGCTATGCCACCCTGAACTGTCTGATTCCAAGCATACTGAGCAGTATCGGATGTAGACCTGTACGATTCTATCCCTCGGTTCAAGGAACCCGTGAGGGAGAAGAAGAGGGGGGAGAGAGTGGGCTTCCAAGCAATCTCTCTCTCCCCCTCCCCCCCCCCCCCTCTCTCTCTCTCTCTCTCTTTCTTCTCCCTCCCTTCCTCCCTCTCTTCTTCTCCCTCTCCTCTTCCCTTGCCAGTTCCCCGTTGTTGGTGGGCACCAAAATGGCATTGGCATGGTTCTGTACCATACTATGCTGCTGGTGCACTGGCATTCTGCCGGCTGTGGTTGTACGGATCTTTGTTTGCAGCTTGACAGATTGGGATTGTTTGCTTATGCTTATTTTAAGTGCATGATCTATTTCTTCTTATATTGTATGTAGAGTTTAAATTACCTTTTTACACAGCCTGTGGAGAATTTTTACTGCACTCATTTTGAACAAAGCTGGTAATCCACTGTATTCTTGCTTCTGTTTGTGTCCTTTAAGCTGCTAACCTAGTTAGTACAGGTGTAGAGACAACTCGCCATTTTCTGTTAGAATGGCTGAGCTACACATGCCGTTATATTCCAGTTGGTCTGTTGGACGTCATTCCACAACGGGTAAATTGGAGACCCCCCTGCTATTGTGGTCGCAATGATCTCGAGACCATGATGGCCTCCGATTCAGCTGCTGACTGGGTAAATATATTTTCTCACCTATGTTTGATTTGCATGTATCTTATATATTTCTGGCTGATTGTTTTGTCTCGTTTTGACTTCCTCGATAATGCAGATCCGTATATCTGAAATGCTTCTTGGCAAGGTTCCAGAAGGCTTTAGTTTCACTCCGAAACATAAATCTAATGCTTATGATCGGGCAGAAAATGGCTAAGATAGGAGAGTTGGATCCCTTGATTTCCTATATACTTCTGCCAGCATGAGAAAAGGCTTGCATGGCCTAGCCAAGAGTCTTTGTTCGGCATTACTAAAAGCAAACATTCGTTGTTTTTTTTTTTTTCCTTTTTTTGGTGAAAATTCCTCTTAGTATATGCTATCATGGATCAAGTTCTGACAGGACTTCCGAAGAATCAATATATGTATGCCCAAAAGGTGATTTGAATCATTGTTTGCATGTAATTGCAAGCATGTGCAATTAATGAGATACTATCATCAAACCAGAGAGAGAGGGAGGGAGGGGGGAGGATGGAGGGTAAAATTACTAAGGTATATGGAATTTCATGTTCCAACCACATACATGATTGAATAGGATGATCCAAACAGGCTCTAAAAGTTCACTGCTCTCCCTCTCAGCGAGCCTGCGGAGACCGCCAGAGAAGTTCCGTCCTAGCCTATGGACGGGCCGATGGTGGGCGCTGTCGCAACGGAGGATTTGCCGCCGCCCCTGCAGCTGAAAAAAGGAGGAGAGAGGTTTACTGAACAAAAAGAGGACGATCCAAAGGAGAGTGAAAATTATTAAGCTGAAACAGATAAGCTTAAGGCCGGACGTGATCGAGATGTGGGAATGCAGCAGCAGCGGATCCAGAGCTGCTAGCTTGTATGAAATCGTATAGGAATATTGTACCTCTTCCAAGACACTCGCGTCAGAAGCGAAATTTCCTAGGGGGAAAGCGAGGTAACGAGAAGCAGGCTTCTCAATTTCCGACTTCATTGCTGCAAGGGGAATGGAAGCAATGAGGCAAAGAAAACATTGAGAAAGACAGCAAGAAGTTGAAACAGAAGCAGTGTTATGGTCCCCAGTCTTCTAATCACATCTCAGAGTACCTCCAGTTGGTAAAACTAGGCAACCTTTTATGGCGATGTTATTGGACTTCGACAACTGGAAAAAATTGATTTAAAAAAAAAAAAAGTTCGACGGGGACCAAGAGATGGAGAGCGGACGAAACCATACAACCAGGGAGTGGAAGTGATCATGTACGATGTTTTGGCGTCAAGTGTTAGGAGACACGAGCAACAGCAGCGCGAGGATTTATAAATTTGGGCTGATTTTTCATCTAATAGCTTAAACTTTTTGGTTTGAGTCCGCAACAGGTCTTTATCTAAATGAGATGATAAAGTGATCTACCATCTAAATAACCTGTTGTGGTCCATAACAGAAGCTTGATTTGCTGGTGTTCTCTCGTTCATACCCTGGTCGAACAAAATCTACTAGCCTTTTTGATAAGGAAATACCAAATCGAGCTACAAAGGAGTTCTGTATGATTTCTGTCATGTTTTCTGCAGTCATTTCTCAGAAAACCAAAAGACATTGAAGGAATTGCCATGATGCTAGCTGCTATCCTGTAGATATGGTTTGTTAGGTTGTGACTTCCACTAGACTTGATTCTGCTAGTTCAACCAGCCAAAGGCAGCTCTGTTGATAAGAAAACCTGGGTGAGCTCTACCTCAACCTTGGAGTGTCCTCAATTATCTACTTGTGGGAAGCGACATGAGAACTGAAGCTCTCAAGATCTACCTTGTCCATGTGAACTTCTGTCAACACTCTTTTCAATGAGACAAGTGTACAATTCTTTGGCTATTATACCTCAAAAAAAAGGGAAAATGTCACAAAGTCACATGGGTAGAGACATCCGACGTGTTCATTAACTAGTCGATCCTGAAAACATATTGAACCAATTTAATTGTGGCTATCGTTTTTTGGGCAGGAAGAAAATATCTTCTCTTGGGTATGGTTTCAACTCTCAAAAGCCTCCAGTAATATGAAATGAATGAATAACTTGAGGGGTTTTGACCTGTTGTTCTTCAGGAGATTGATATCATGATGTCAAGAAAGCATGATCACAGTGAGCTTCACTCATACTGGTGCATAAGTGGCATGGTGGTAAACGTGAGCATCAACGTTACAGATGGATTCCTACTGAGAGATTGTTTGAGCTTGAAGAATACACAGAAAGGCTGACAGCCCTCGTCAGAATGGAAGCAATGAGGTAGTGCCAATGGGACCGGATCATTGCTTTTTTCCACAAATGCCATCTTTAATTGCCAAAAGAGTTTGTTGAAGGGTACAATTCATGGTAAACCAATAAGCAGCCTACTTTCTCCATGGGGCGTGTGGGCTCTACAAGTTCCAATCTGCCAGAAAATGATGACAAGTCATCATCATGTCCTCTGGATTATGTTTTAGAATCTCTCTTTTGTATTCTGAACTCTTTAGGAAAGAGGTGGCAGTTCCTTGTAGCCAAAAGGCATAATTGAACAAGAAAGTGTTTATCTTTGTTTCGGGGATTTCCAAAAGTAGGTTATGGATTGTTTTCAGGTTGACAGAATAAAATTTCAGACTGGTTAACTATTAAAAAATATTTGAAAGACATTGATAGATCAACTGATACGAGCTGCAGGAATAGTCTGATATGCATTCATAAACAAGCATCTAATCATGAAGAAATAAATGTGTCACTTGGCGTTCAAAAAGGTGCAGAGTTAGAGAAAGATTGTCACAAATAAACCATTAGAAGGTCCAATCTCTCTTTCCTTATGGTTGGTAAGTTGAATTCAAGTTGCAATCTCCTAGAATTGATTCCTGACTAAGTTTCAAGTTTGAAAAGAATGCAATGATAGAATTTGGACTTGGCAACAAAGATAACAAATAGTAACATAGTTCTCAATGGGGTGATTTATTCAAAGTTTTTGGGCAGATATTGAACTTATGGACCATGGTCCTTGCCTTTTGGTTACAGGCATTGGTTTTGATGGGTTTTTTTTTTTCCTTCTTCTTCTTCTTTTCCGCTCAAGTTATGGTAATGTAACACCAGAAGCCAATAAAGTTCAAAGAAGATGGTATTTTTTCTATAAAAAAAGGCAAATGATATGGGTAGGTTAGTTTTAGAAGTATTGTTTCTCTAAGGAGTAATCTGGTTGGTGGTTATGAAGTCTGAATTCTTTAGGGGTCCAAGGGAGGTTGGTAGCCTGAAAAACCTGCCCCACATTTCAGAAATTGAGCTGGATTTGGATGGGGTGCATGCATCACCTAACATTTACCCATGGAGAACGTAAAGATGTCAACCGCCAACTTGGAAATCTAGTAGTAATAATGGAGGAAAGTTGAGAAGAACCTAGGAAAATTACAGATATATTGAAGCAGAATAAACCTCTGGGATGTCCAATTTCCATTCCTTTATTATTGGGCACATACCCTGGATACAATTGTCAAATGAAAGTGATCTAAAAGTTTAGTGCATCTTGGCTCCTTAATCCATGAATTATATCAGTTCATTTCGTTAGATAGAAGTAACAAATTACAAATCCATGTCCTTTCAAAAAAAAAAAAAAAAATCATAAATCCATGTGACTTTCGTTTCATATCAAATCTCCTTTTTCTCTCTCTGAACAGCTCTTGCAGAGTGTTTATACACAAGCATGGAGCATGTTCAGCATAATTTTTTCACAAACAAATTATAGTTATGTTCATCTCTCTCTTCATAATGTATTAGAAAGGAGGAAGCAAACGCTTCTATATTAAAAAAAGACAATTCTAAATTTTCCTCTAAGTTAGTATAATGAAGTTCTTTATGGTGAAGATAGTACAACGAATCTAAGCGCCGCATTCATGCTTCCATTAAATAGCATAAATTGCTTACATTATGCAAAACAGTAGATGATGGTTGAGAAGACATTGAAATTTGCAAATAGCTGTTGATTCCTCTCATGGTTTTAAGGAGCATTATAAAGCTAGAATTTTTCTTTTCTTTTTTTTATTAAAAAAAAAAAAAAGAAAACATCCAAAGACTTGCTCAAGTAAAATTATAACTTGACTAGAAACTCATGGTATTGCATCACAACTTTGGTGGGCCACATGTCACTATACTAATTCACACACCCTACCGAACTTCTTAGCAGTTGGATGAGAGAGAACTCTTAGGAGATGTATGGAAGCAAAGCGACCATATTCATGGTCCCCTTTCTTTACTTGCCTGCCATCTTTGGCTGCCAGATTAAAATCCTCCATTATGGAAGGCTTTTTCTTTTTCTTCCTTTTTTTTTTTTTTGTTTTTTTGACTAACCACTTTAGCGACTTTACAGGTGGCCCCACGGTGAGAAAACGAGGAGAGGTTGAGACGTTAAAAAGGCCAACTGATGGGAAAAACGGAGCCAGATAGGACAACTAATTCCTTACCAATTTTTAATAATTGTTACGACTAAATATTATGATGAATAAAATTAAATGATGATAATTAGTATTTTACCAAGACACCTTTTATATGACTTATATTTTTCAAATCACCCAAGCATTACCTAACTGTATAAGTCCGTGAGCCTTTTTTTTTTTTTTTTTTTTTAAATGGAGATATACCAGAGCAATGTTCTTGAAAATGCAAAGGTATCTCCATCTGCCAATTGGATGGTATTACGTATGGCAAATCACGAAGAATGAACTCATCATCCTTCCATCCAATTTTATAATATTTTTTTTCTAATTAGTATATTTTTATTATTATCATTTAATTTAAATCATCCACTTTATTAAATAATGGCACGGAGAGATTTAGTCTGATATGGAAAGTACTTTAATAATATTAAATGGGTCCAAGAAACGTGTTCGCTAATAAAAGAAAGTAAAATTTGGAATAATATATACGGACACCCTACCGTTGGGAGCTGCCACCTAGAGCCAGGACAGCCACCACGCGCGTATAACGATGGTGCGGGGGAATTTGGGAAACCACAGCGATAAATGCCGGGCGGCAGGCAAAATCGTGAATCGGATCATGGAGGCGGTGGAGCTTTAAATCTCGGCATCGGCGCATGCAACGCCGATAAACAAACAATAAATACCCTCAGGAAAGGAGCGGAAGTATTTGCATTTCTAGGAAAGATTTCTCCTTTAATAAAGATCGAACAAAGGAGCGGGAGGAGGAGGAGGAGGAGGTGAAGATTTCGCATCGAGACAGAGAGGAAGGAAGAAGGGAAGGTAGTAAAAATGGGGAGATCTTCCACGATCTCGTGCTTCAATTTTATGACCTGCAGCGGCGATTCGGCGAGCGGAGGGAATCCCGCATCGGTGGAGGTAACGCTTTGTTTCCTCTTTCTCTTCTTCTTCGTTTTGTTTTTCTTTTGCTTCGGTTCGTTCATTAGATTTGCATGGGAAACTAGGCCTTCTTCTTCAATGTTTAGTGTGGCTGAGAGCAAAGTCATGGATTTTGAGGTGATATCTAGTTGTTAAATATGGATTTAAGGAAAAAAAAAAAAAAAAGAAGAAACTGGTAGTGGCAGGATATGTGGATGTTCAGCCAAGATTTGCTTGAGATGGTATGGACATGTGCAGAAGAGAGAGACTTGAGAAGGCCCTTTCAAGGAGAGTTGCTTGTAAAGAAAGAGAAGGGGAAAGGATGAGCAAACATGAAGAGAAATTATGCTTAAGGATTCCGAATAGCTTCTAGTAACATCGAAGATAGCCTTAAATAAAACCATTGGCAAATAAGAATTCTTGAAGCCAGTCCATATACTTCAAACCTTATTTAAAAATTGGATAGGAATTTATTCTTTGAAATCTTGTTGCTTTTTGCTCCAAGCTTAGAATTTCTTTATGTATTCCTAATGACTTACATGCTTATATAAAAATGCCTTCTTTCAGTCTTTTCATGAAATATTAAAAGAATCCACTTCATACCGAAATTTGGGAATTCATGCAAATCAAATAAGGCTGAAAGATGATTGCTATGTGAGAACAAAGCTTTCAAGTACCGATGCCGGTGGAGTGCCAGTCATTGTTTGACACAGCACATGCAATGTCGCACCATGCCAAAATGAAAAAAGGGCTTAAATTAGAAAACAACTTTATAATTGAAGATAAAAAAAATGATTTTGTAAGTGTCTTAGCACTGGCATGTGTTGGCTGGCACAGACCAGCAAGAGCCAGCACTTTAGGAGTTAAGAGCTTGATTTTTATATCACAATTTTATGAAAAATAGAGGTGCTGGACCAAGTTCCCTTATAAGGACCAAAATGTTGTGGTATTTGAATTCAATCATGCAAGATCTGATGATCGGTAGTCAGATCTTCGTTTTCTTACATTAAGTGAAAAGAGCTTCTGAAGAAAATGTGCCAGACCAATGCAACCCTCTCTTTATATATGGTTATGCAACCCTCTCTTTATATGTGGTTTCATCTATTTTGGTAGCTTTGATCAAAACCAGAATCTTTGATAAGTTGTATCTGAAATCTTTTTCAGCCAAAAATCATAACCATGGTGTAGCAATATGTGTGCAAAGATATAACTATAAGATTATCATAGCATGAAGGAATAATCAAACATAATGTGAAAGACTATGGATACAAATACATAATGCAGATTTACCTTTTTTAAAAAAAGAAAGAAATATAATGTAAATATGTTCATCCAAAAATGTCAGACTATCACATGCAACATAGCATACCTCTGTCAAATTGAACTGGAACTTCAGATCAAAACATAAGATTAAGTCATTCTCTTTCACCGTCACCACCTTAGAGTTAACATGCTGAACATTGTTCTTTTGTTTTGAGACAAATCATATTTTAAGACCTGATAGGAAAGAAAAAGGATTGGTTTCAATTTCGTTTTTGGCTGCAGTTATTGAGTTTTGGCTTCAATATTTTCAATGCATTCGAAAATTTCATGTGAAATAATAAATTAATCCAATGATTAGAAATCATTCAAGTAAGTCATATTGTTTCATTCCTTGGGTGAAACATGTATAGAACACCCAGCTTTACAGGGAGCTATGAGAAATTTCTCATAATTTTTTCCTATTCTCTTCTAACCATATATTTCAAAACAATCCATTCTTTCTTGCTGCAAATCATAGACCTAGCTCATATTGGACTCGACAATTCATAAGCTCTTCGACATCAAAGTTGAGCCTCTTGAGTTTCACAACAGGCTCCATCTAGAGGACTTACTCGATTGGATCACCATCATTGAGAGGTTCTTTAATTCCATGGACATGACGACCAAAAAGTAAAGATCATGACCTTAAAATTTGAAGGCTATACATCTATATGGTGGGAGAATATCTAGCACACTCAAGTAAGCGTTGGAAAAATGAAGATTACTAATTGGCTAAAGATGGAAAAGCATCTATGCCACCACTTCCAGTAGATCGTCGCACTTTCTTTGTCAATTTTATATGAATCTCAGACAGGGCAAAAGCACTGTCCCTGATTGCGTGGAGGAGTTTTTCATCTACTTTGGCATGGCCGCATGAAGATGAAGGAACTTCTGTAGCCAATTATCTTAATGGCTTTTGGGTTTCGGTCTCAGATTGTCAATCACACAATATGGCATGTGAATGACGCCTATTAAAATCCGTTGCATGCTGAAAGAAAGAAAGCTAAGGAGAGCTCAAACTTTTTACCATCCCTCAACAAATTCAGAAGTTTTGCTATGAGAGTCTTGCTCTACTCCCATAGAAGATGCATATATCGATAACTCCAAAAACGATGCTAGCCCCAACCAAGAAGCAACAAGCAGCATGCAAGAGTAGAGGAGAACCTTGCAAGAGTGTCCAAAATTGGCTTGCCTTACGACTTCTGCATGCTATATTTGGTGAAAGAGGACGTCTCCATGACGGCTCCTCACCAACAAAGTCCACCTCACCAATATGGATGACAAGGTAGATGCCAAGTAAGAGGAGCATGACATCGATCAGTAGGAGTTAATTGGTGAGTCGTTCTATGACAACGAATGAGATGATGGACCCAGCATCGAGTTTGATTTAGATTAGAGTCCAAGCATTATTCTACGGCATATGAAGTCTGCACCTAAAGACAAAAGGGCTTCCACAACCGTGCAAAATTTGCTTGGTTCAAAAAGGGTAACGAGATTCTTGTCTCCAAATATTGTCTTGTTAATTTCTAAATTGGTCACACTTGAATTGACAAGGTATGGTAATATCGATGGATGCTTGTCACATGCTATTGGATCATTCTTGCCAATATAATCGAGAGGCTGTGCATGATGGAAACACTTATACTTTTCATAAAGATGGATAAAAATAATTCTCCAACCCATAAGAAAGGACTTCTAATGATAAAGAAAGATATATCATTACTCGGTACCAAGGTCTTCTTTAAAGACAACAAAAGGAGAGCTTTTCAACTCGAGGACTAGTTCTCTCCACCCGGGAAATGATGCAAATCATAGACCTGCTGACATGTATTTGACTTGATTCATATCTTGGACTAACTAGAAGTAAAAGAGGTCTGTGTGGAGAAAATTCAGTGCAGGGTAAAATGATAATTTTAAAACTTTTTCAAAATTACAATTTTACAGTGAAAAAATATTAATTAATCTAATTAATTAACATAATTTATCCTACACTAGGATCTAAATATGATATATAGCATGCATTCATTTAAATTTGAATTTCAAATTCAAACAGTAAACACTTTACTGTAATGTGTTCAGAAACTATATCTTTGTGCGGATAGTAGATCGCCGCAATCTGATCACCGTCGGGAGAGTCTGATCGTCGCGATGCAGCACACAGCGTGTCTGGCCTCTGGGATCGTCCACACGAAGCTCCCGTCTGATCGACTCCTCACGAGTGCTAGCTCGTTGTAGAGCCCTTTTGACGGTCGATGCTGACCGAACTTCTTCGATCGATGTCTGTCGATTCTTCGGATACTCCGGATCGTCAACAGACTGCTTGAGAGGATGTTGAAGATCTTTCTGAAATTTTGTGGGTCACGACATTCGTAGCTCACTTTCTCACTTCCCGAACCCCAGGCTAAAACTCTAGCGAACTCACCGGAAACCTTGCACCCACTTTTCTTTCTTTTCTTTTTTTCTCTTGGATAGATATGGACTTCCTTCTCACGCACAAGAGTTCTCACGCCCCAGAATTTTTTCTCCAAAAATTTTTTTTCTTGCACGCCCCACTCTTCTCCTCCTTTTATAACCACGTCAAACGTCTTATAAAAGAAAGGATAAAGATGAGTAATTGCACATTTAAATTCAAATCAAATTTTGAATTCAAATGGACACCAACTCATCCCTTATCCACTAAAGGCTGAGGCGTGGCTTAAATTGTGCATGGAGTGATTTCATGAGAAACTTTTCTCATATAATAAATGGGCATAAAAAAAGAGATAAGGTGCAAAGATTGATTGCCCATTCAAATTCAAACTTTATTTTGAATTTGAATGGCAACCAATCATCCTTATCCATTCATATGCACATTAAAGTGGGGCGTAGAGAGGGCTTGGCGTGAGAAAATAATTCATGAGAAGTTCTTCTCATGAATTCAAATGGGTGCAATGGAAGTGAATGGCGCATGAAGATTGGGTCAAGGTGGTTTAATTATTTAAACCAACCTAATTGAACCAAATAATTTAGATCCAATTAGACTAATTTAAACCAACTTAATTAGGCTTAATTAGGCTCAATAAAATCTAATCAAATCAGAATTGACTAAGCCCAACCCCTGATCAAATCAAAACCAAACCATCTCGACGATTAGGTCAACTCTTAACCTAATCGGGTCAAACCCAACTGAATCCAATTCAATTGGACTTGATCCAAAAATAATTACTCAATCAAATTGAGTTAATTACGATCAAATCACTAATTAAACCTCTATAAATACTGAGTCCAAATCCGATGGCAATCGGGTATCAGAATTCATCGATATGTAACCTGATCGAAAAGTCCCAACCAGTGGACTCTTACCCCGATACCATAATGTGTGAAACTCGTGATCAGAGAATCCTGATTCTCGATCATGAGTCCCAAATATGAAGGATTCTATACCAGCCATCAGATCAGATAGGAACCTCTAATGTGTGTGACCTCAGATTCGAACCTAAGCCGGTAGCACAGGAACAATTCCTGTACTAATCGAAGTGACCATCTAGCAATGGTACCCGATGTTCGATAGGTCGAAGAGTCGCAATCGCAACACTCAGAACCTACATGAATATGGTTACTGTATAATTATCCTTTTGACCCCTGTGTTTAGGATGACTCAGGGTTAAACTGTCAACCCTGATCAGATATCTGAATCTGCTCAACTCAAACAGTCCTGTGACTCCTCACAAGGACTACCCTGGCCAAGGTTTTGCTAAATTGAAACACGACTGTACACAGCTCCTAAACTGGAGTGGTCAATCCCATCTTGACACACGCACCGACAAGTCAAGTACTTGACTACACCCAGCACCCTTCCGTCACTGAATTAAAAATTCAGGTAGTCCAGTGCCTAAGTGCAGTGAGTTGCTTGCAAGTCACCGTGGCGGTCTCAGATCGAAGGGACATTTATACCCATATCCCATCGGAGCAAATCTTGACAGCAGAAATAGCTCCGGAGTCGGTCACGTTCAGTGCAGATGTACCTTACATCTCACCTGTATGCCATACCAGTATCTCCACACTCATTGGTTAAGAGGACAACCAACCTATATAGCACACAACGACCTATGCTTGATAAACTTGTCGTCCTTGGTAACAACGTATATTTGATCGCGAACAGATTTAAGGACTAAACGATAAATCCTCCTTTGTCAAGTCTAAATAGTCTTAAGGACTTCACCACAACATAGGAGTTCATTAGAAGATGATAATTTGTGATGAAAAATCAAAATAATTTATATTTATTTATAATTATGTACATATACAAAAATAAGTACAACCGTCAACAGGCTGACGATTGGCTTTGGGATACTATTCCCAACAATCTCCCACTTGGCCTAAAGCCAATCGGTGTAGTATCTAATACCCATCTTCGACTTGTAGTCGTCGAACTCCTTCACCGCAATGGCTTTAGTGAATGGGTCGGTCAGGTTCTCCTTTCCGTCGATCTTCTGAAGGTCGACGTCACCTCGATCCACAATTTTTCGGATGAGATGGTAGCGGCGCAGAATATGCTTCGTCCGTGGTGTGCCTTTGGTTCCTTCGCCTGAGCAATGGCTCCAGAGCTGTCACAGTAGAGCAGAACTGGACCAACAAGGAAGGGTGCTACTCCGAGCTCGGTGATGAATTTTCTCAGCCACATCGCTTCTTTGGCAGCATCTGATGCAGCGCATACTCCGCTCGCAAACTGAATCAGTCACTGTGTGCTGCTTGGAACTTTTCCAGCAGATAGCCCCACCATTAAGGGTAAAAATAAATCCCGACACACTTTTGCTGTCATCGTGATCAGATTGGAAACTAGAGTCTGTAAACCCTATAAGTCTCAAATCCGATTCACCATAAACAAGCCACTGGTCCTTAGTATTTCTTAAATACTTCAGGATGGTTTTAACAACCTTCCAGTGATTCTCCCCTGGATCAGATTGGTATCTACTCACTACCCCTAGTGAGTATGCCACATCTGGTCGTGTACATGTCATGGCGTACATAATAGATCCACTGCCGAAGCATATGGAATCCTACCCATACGCTCTCTCTCTTGAGGTGTTGTCAGACAATCCCTCTTCGAGAGAGAAATTCCATGGCCTATCGGAAGATAGCCTTTCTTGAAATTCTCCATGCTGAACCTCTTCAGCATAGTATCAATGTACGTGGACTGTGATAAACCAAGCAACCTTTTAGATCTATCCCTATAGATCCTCATCCCTAGATGTAGGAAGCTTCTCCAGATCCTTCATGGAGAATTGTGACGACAGCCAAATCTTTATTCCCTATAATGCAGGACATCATTCCGATTAAGAGAATGTCATCCACATACAATACAAGAAATACTACTACTGGATCATTAGCCCACTTATAAATGTATGGTTCTTCTCCGTTCTTAACGAAGCCATACGTCTTGATCGTTTATCAAAACGTATGTTCCAACTCTGTGATGCTGCTTAAGTCCATAAATGGACCTCTGTAGCCTGCACACCTAGACTCATCTGTGGATGTGAATCCTTCAGGTTGTATCATATACACCTCTTCATCCAGCTCTCCGTTTAGGAAAGCTGTCTTCACATCCATCTGCCAGATTTCATAGTCCAGATGGGCAGCTATCGCAAGCATAATCCGAATGGATTTGAGCATTGCACAGGAGAAAATCTCGTCATAGTCTATACCATAACGTTGACGATATCCTTGGCAACCAGACGGCTTTATAGGTTTTCACCTTTCCGTCTGCGCCTCTCTTCCTTTTGAAGACCCACTTACATCCTATGGGTTTTACTCCTTTGGGTGGATCAACCAATGTCCACACATGTTGACCTTCATGGACTCCATTTCGGATTTCATGGCCTCCACCATTTCTCAGAGTCGGGTCTCTGCATTGCATCCATGTAGGTGATCGGATCCTCATCATTTTCATCAAGTTGATAGATCACCGTCCCGGACCAAGAAACCATAGTATTTGTCCGGTTGACGTGGTACTCTACCAAATTGCCTTAAGGCTGCTTGAACAATGGACTCTGGATCTGATCTAACCAAATCCGGTTCAGGTTCAGCAACTTGTGTCGGTTTTTCCACCTGCCGAACTTCGTCAAGTTCAACTTTAGAGGCAACAGTCCCTTCACCAAAGAACTTCTTTTCCAAAAGATTGCCTTAAGGCTGACAAACACTTTTTGCTCATCAGCTAGGTAGAAGTAATACCCTTTGGTCTCTTTTGGGTACCCTATAAAATTACACTTGTCAGACCTAGGTCCTAGCTTGTCCGTAATTAAACGTTTAACATAAGCCGGACACCCCCAAACCCTAAGTGCGAGAGTACTAGCTTACATCCTATCCATATCTCATATGGCGTTTTGGTTACAGACTTACTCGGAACTCTATTTAGAAGGTAACAAGCCGATTCGAGCGCATATCCCCAGAGGAGATCGGCAGACCAGCAAACCCCATCATGGATCGAACCATGTCCAACAAGGTCCGATTCCTCCTTTCAGATACACCATTATGTTGTGGTGTTCCAGGAGGAGTCCACTGAGAGAGAATCTCATTCTCCCCAAGATATGTCAGAAAATCATTGGAAAGGTATTCACCTCCTCGATCAAATCGAAGAATTTTAATACACTTTCCAGTTTGTTTTTCTACCTCATTTCGAATAGTTTGAACATTTCAAACGACTCCGACTTATGCTTCATTAAATAGACATACCCATACCTCGATAGGTCGTCTGTGAAGGTTATGAAGTAGAAATATCCACCTTTTGCACTTGAGCTCATGGGTCCACATACATCAGAATGTACCAGAGCCAAGAGTTCACTGGCTCGCTCACCTTTTCCAGTAAAAGGTGACTTGATCATTTTACCAAGAAGACATGACTCACAGGTTGGAAGTGATTCACAATCACCTACTTCAAAAATTTTTCTTTAGCCAACCTGTTTATCCTGTTTTTATTGATATGACCTAGCCTACAGTGCCAAAGGTAGACTTCTGACACATAATCTATTCTAGGACGTTTACCGGAGATTTGAACCACATTAACAGGTTGTGATAGAAAGTAAATTTATTATTAAGTTGTCCAACAAACATTGTAACACCATTCAAAATGATATTGCAAATGTTTTTTTTATTAAAAATTGATAACCGTTCATGGCCAAAAGACCTACAGAAATAATATTTAATAAAAGCTTGGACAATAGTGACATTCACTCAGAATTACGTTTCGAAATTGATTACAAGGTTCATGATTCCTAATGCTAGAACTGAAACTTTGCTTCCATCTTCAACGTTCAGGAATCTCTCACCTTCATCAAATCTCCTACTGACCTGCAGACCCTGCATCGAATTGCAAATATGATAAGGGCTTCCGGTATCCAATACCTAGGCAGTAGTATCACAAATGAAAAAGTTGCAAGGTGTTATCATATAAGTACCTTGTTCTTCTTCGACCTGTTCGGATCCAGGGAGGCAATGTATAGAGGACAGTTCCTCTTCCAGTGCCCCTGCTTCTTGCAAAAGAAGCACTCCGCCTGCTCTGGTCGGGCTTGCGCTTCTTGGTCTGACCCTGTGCAGACGTCCCAGCATGCAGCTGCACCTTCTTATTCTTCTTCTTCTTGTTCTTCTTCTTTCCTTTCTTAAAGGGTCGACGACAAGAAGAAGACCTTCCCACAGCATTCACCGACTCCTTATGGAGCTGGGATCCTTCTCAAAGTTCTGCAGCAACCCCAACAAGCCGTGGTAGTTCACTGCAGGCTTTGTCATCCGAAAATGAGTAAGGAAGGGGAGGAAGGACTTGGGCAATGAATTAAGGATAGCATCCTTACCGAGCTACTCGTGCAAGGGAAAGCCTAGTTTACTTAGGCGCTCAATCATTTCGATCATGTACAGTACATGATCAGTGACTAAGGCTCCATCCCTCATTCGAGCATTGAAAATGGCACAACTAGTTTTGTGCCTTTCAACGTCGTCATGGTGTCAAAGGAGTCGTTCAACATTTGAAGCATCTCCTGTGGCTGGGCGTTCTCGAACTTGCGGTTGAACTCATCATTCATTACCGCCAGCATGATGCACCGAATGGTGGTGCGATCGTTGAGCCACTTCTGATAAGTGTCTCGACCGTCCCTCTAACGTTCGGGGCTGGCTCCTCAGATGCCGGATCCGTTACTACATAAAGGATCCGCTCATGCTCAAGGACGATTTTTAATTTTCGATACTAGCGATCGAAATTAGGTCCCATGAGCTTGTCATTATCTAATAATGACGGAGGGACAGGATAGTGGCCATAGCTGCATAAAGGAAAACCAGACCTCTATTAGTACATAAATTATAAATACTAAAGATTTGGACTTTAGTCTAAAGTTTCTCCCAGTATTTTTACAACTGGTAGCCTGAACCTCCAATTCGAGGAATTACTTTAATTCCTTAGTGGGTACTAAATCCACATAGACTACACACGAGCCCAACTTTGGTTGGTCAACCCATGTGCATCTATGGGTAGGTTCATAACCAGTTGTTTCTCTAAACAACTTCTAGTAATTGATTTTGCCCCAGAACCTAATCAGTAGGCTTTGGCCTCCATTGAAAAGATCTGGTTAGGTCAACCATTAACATGATTTGATTTGGTGAATCGGACAATAAATGATCAGGCCCAATTTGGCGACCAACCTGACCACCATCAGAAAGACTCAAACCAAATTATCATATTATGAATGATAATTCTATTAGTCAATAAGCACCGGCCTTTGGGCCTCCAATGATTATTAAACTAATGGACTCATTATCACTCATTAATGGGAGGCTATGACTTAGTTATTAATATAACTTAATCATTTTTAGGGACCTGATAATTTTTGAGGATTTTATTAAAGGATAGATGAGAAGAAAATATCCAGCCAATTTCAATCCTCCCACTGACTTACCAAGTCAGATTAAAAAAGATTTAATTAAAGCTAGCATTAGGAGCACCTAAATCAGTCAAACTGATTTACCTAATGACATGGGTGAGCCCTAATCACCAAGTGATCTAATCAAAACCTAATTCACCAGGTTGGTAGGTAATGAGATCAGTGGTGGGGATAAGCCATTAACTCGTCAGAGATCGAATCACTGCGAGTAGCTCCCGCTTAAAAACACTGGTCAAAATGCCAAACTTACCTTAGACACCAACCGGTTCATTAGTTTTAATTTGATCAACTTATTAAATAGGGTTCCACCGCGTAGCCATGAATTAAGTCCATCTTGGTCTAGTTAAAGATATGGACCCATTCAACTACAACTATTGGAGTTGAGTCTAGAATATCCTTGACCTAATCTAATTTAACTTTTGATTAGATTTGACCAATTACTCTAATTTAGTCCATTTCTTTAAGCTAACCTTAGGTCTAACCCAATTATGGACCTAATCCATCTAACCCATTGACCCACAAGTTTATGCAATTGTCTTAGGTCTTAATTCACAATTCTAGACCTACTAGACAACACTTAATTTTTTAATTAAGTATTTGGGCTGATGGGTCAGGGTTTGGCATTTCGAAAATAATTTTCAAATTTGAAAGGTTTTATTTTCTATTCATCAAATATGTTGACTCATTTCACAAATAGATCAGCACATTTCATAAATAGCAATCTATTGCTAATTACATAAAGAAAATAATTCAATCAAAATAAATCATGAATATTCCTTTAGATCTAATCTAACACATTCATGATAAATTTACAATTGAACCTTTACAATTAATTCTTTCGCTGCTTCATCTGCATGGGATATAATTGCAGCGGCACCCTACCGCCATAGGAGACCCCATAGAATGGAGGAGAGGGCTTTAAACCTTTTTTTCTCCTATGACCGGATGGCCATGGCAACCAACCCAATTCGATTACTTGCTACTTGGATCAAGTATATCTAAATATATTAATTTCAAATTTTAAATTTCAAATTTTAAATTTTGAATTTCAAATTTCAAACAAATTTCAAATTTCAAATTTTTGAATTTCAAATTTTGAATTTCAAATTTTAAATTTTGAATTTCAAATTTAAAATTTCAACCAAATTTCAAATTTCAAATTTTCAAATTTTGAATTTTGAATTTTGAATTTCAAATTTAAAATTAAAATTTTAAAATTTGAATTTCAAATTTTTGAATATTGAATTTCAATTTTAAATTTTAAAATTCGAATTTCAAATTTTGAATTTCAAATTTTTGAATTTTGAATTTTGAACAACTTTCAAAATTCAAATTTTGAATTTCAAATTTCAAATTTAAACTTTTAGATTACAACTTAATCTACGCATTCAAATATATATATCATATCTAAGAACCCGCTCTGATACCATTTGTGGAGAAAATTCAGTGCAGGGGTAAAATGGTAATTTTAAAACTTTTTTAAAATTATGATTTTACAGTGAAAAAATATTAATTAATCTAATTAATTAACATGAATTTATCCTACACTAGGATCTAAATATGATATATAGCATGCATTCATTTAAATTTGAATTTCAAATTCAAACAGTAAACACTTTACTGTAATATGTTCAGAACACTATACCTTTGTGCGGGTAGTAGATCACCGCAATCTGATCACCGTCGGAAGAGTCTGATCGTCGCGACGCAGCCACACAGCGTGTCTGGCCTCTGCGGATCATCCACACGAAGCTCCCGGTCTAATTGACTCCTCACGAATGCTAGCTCGTTATAGAGCCTTTTGACGGTCGATGCTGACCGAACTCTTCGATCGATGTCTATCGATTCTTCGGATGCTCCGGATCGTCAACAGACGTGCTTGAGAGGATGTTGAAGATCTTCTTGAAATTTTGTGGGCTCACGATACTCGTAGCTCACTTTCCCGAACCCCAGGCTAAAACTCTAGGGAACTCACTGGAAACCTTGCACCCACTTTTCTTTCTTTTCTTTTTTTTCTCTTGGAAGGATATGGACTTCCTTCTCACGCACAAGAGTTCTCACGCCCCAAAATTTTTTCTCCAAAATTTTTTTTTTGCACGCCCCACTCTTCTCCTCCTTTTATAACCACGTCAAACGTCTTATCCAAAAGAAAGGATAAAGATGAGTAATTGCACATTTGAATTCAAATCAAATTTTGAATTCAAATGGACACCAACTCATCCCTTATCCACTAAAGGCGTGAGGCGTGGCTTAAATTGTGCATGGAGTGATTTCATGAGAAACCTTTTCTCATGTAATAAATGGGGCATAAAAAAAAGGGATAAGGTGCAAAGATTGATTGCCCATTCAAATTCAAACTTTATTTTGAATTTGAATGGCCAACCAATCATCCTTATCCATTCATATGGCACATTAAAGTGGGGCGTGGAGAGGGCTTGGCATGAGGAAATAATTCATGAGAAGTTCCTTCTCATGAATTCAAATGGGTGCAATGGAAGTGAGGTGGCGCATGGAGATTGGGTCAAGGTGGTTTAATTATTTAAACCAACCTAATTGAACCAAATAATTTAGGTCCAATTAGACTAATTTAAATCCAACTTAATTAGGCTTAATTAGGCTCAATAAAATTCTAATCAAATCAGGAATTGACTAAGCCCAACCCCTGATCAAATCAGGGACCAAACCATCTCGACGATTAGGTCAACTCTTAACCTAATCGGGTCAAACCCAACTGAATCCAATTCAATTGGACTTGATCCAAAAATAATTACTCAATCAAATTGAGTTAATTAGCGATCAAATCACTAATTAAACCTCTCATAAATACTGAGTCCAAATCCGATGGGCAATCGGGCATCAGAATTCATCGATATGTAATCCTGATCGAAAATCCCAACCAGTGGGACTCTTGACCCGGTACCCATAATGTGTGGAATTCATGATCAGAGAATCCTGATTCTCGATCACTGAGTCCCAAACATGAAGGATTCTACACTAGCCATCAGATCAGATAGGAACCTCTAATGTGTGTGACCCCGTAGGTTCGAACCTAAGCCGGTAGCATAGGAACCAATTCCTGTACTAATCGAAGTGACCATCTAGCAATGGTACCCGACATCCGAATAGATCGAAGAGTCGCAATTGCAACACTCAGAACCTACATGAATATGGTTACTGTATAATTCATCCTTTTGACCCCTGTGTTTAGGATGACTCAGGATTAAACTGTCAACCCTGATCAGATCATCCAATCGTGCTCAACTCAAACAGTCCTGTGACTCCTCACAAGGACTACCCTGGCCAAGGTTTTGCTAAATTGAAACACGACTGTACACAGCTCCTAAACTGGAGTGGTCAATCCCATCTTGAACACGCACTACAAGTCAAGTACTTGACTACACCCAGCAGCCTTCCATCACTGAATTAAAAATTCAGGTAGTCCAGTGCCTAAGTGCAATGAGTTGCTTGCAAGTCACCGTGGCGGTCTCAGGTGGAGGGACATTTATACCCATATCCCATCGGAGCAAATCTTGACAGCAGAAATAGCTCCGGAGTCGGTCACGTTCAGTGCAGATGTACCCTTACATCTCACCTGTATGCCATACCAGTGTCTCCACACTCATTGGTTAAGAGGACAACCAACCTATATGGCACACAACGACCTATGCTTGATAAACGTTGTCGTCCTTGGTAACAACGTATCATTTGGTTGCGAATAGATTTAAGGACTAAACGATAAATCCTCCTTTGTCGAGTCTAAATGTCCTAAGGACTTCACCACAACATAGGAGTTCATTAGAAGATGATAATTTGTGATGAAAAATGCAAAATAATTTGTATTTATTTATAATTTATGTACATATACAAAAATAAGCACAACCGTCAACAGGCTGACAATTGGCTTTGGGATACTATTCCCAACAGTCTGACATCGGGTTCCAGCCTAAGTCATTCGAGAAGGGTAGAAAATAATCTTAGAGATCTTATCCAATCGAGTGATGTCAAGATTCTCCAATCATCCATGTCTAGATGGGTTAAGATTATCTCATCAAGAAGTATATTATAGGAAATGTTCTTATTTTTTTTCCTTATTTGGAAGAAATGAATGTGGATGTATTTGTGTGAAGGTTCAAGAGGTCCTAAAACTATAGATAGGGGATGCCTAGTCACTCTAAAGAGCATCTTAAATTGTACAATATTACTAGTTCCATTCTCCATTATTCTGTGAGAGTTCCTTATTGTTGCTTCTTCTTCTTATCTTGCTATTTCATTTTTGGGTAGATCTTCTTCCTTATGGAGAATGATCACTACATGAACTAGTTCTCTTTCAAAATCACTATAAAATATGATAGGGAAATAGTTTCATTTATTTTCCTTCTCAAAGAAAATAATTTGTTTTTCTTTCATGCCTTTGTTTTAATAAGTTTATTTCTTCATTCCAATACTTTTTTTATGGCTTTAGTAGATTTTTTTTGTGTAAGGATGTTTCAGCAGTTATTCTAAATTCTACCATACATACAATGTTAACTAGTTTGTGACCATAAGTTAATCTTACCATGTGGTATTTTCTTTCTTTTCCTTGCCACTTTATCTTCATATTTAGTTTTGAACATATTTTTTCTGATCATGCATTGATTCAATCTTTTACAGAGCAAAGCATCATTAGATAAGGGGAGGTGGAGTTTCCGGAAGAGATCCGCTAGTCATCTAATGCAAAGCAACTCTGTGATCTCAGAACCCTGTCTTAACACGACAATAGCAGACACTATGATTGACTTTCATTCTGAAAAGGAATCAACTGCTCCAGAAAACCCAACCATAATAGAAGAGACAAATGAAAAACCCCCATTATCAGTCGTAGTTGATTCTGAAGTAGCTGATACAGTACATTCCTCTGTTTCAGAAAGCACCCCCAGGCTAGAACATACAAATGAAATACCTCTATCACCAGCTGTAATTGATCCAGAAGTTTCTGATTCACTGCTTGCTGCTGAAGTTAGAATTGCTATTGATGATAATTTCCAGGAAGATGCTGTTATTGTCGTCCAGGCTGCTATCAGGGGATACTTGGTATATTACTTATTGAGATCTTAACTTTATAAGCTGCAAAAGATGGGTTGAAATTAGATTTGTTTGACCTTTTATAATACTCATAGGCTCAAAAAGAATTAGAAAAATGGAAGAGTGTTGTCAAGTTGCAAGCTGCTGTACGTGGTCATCTTGTCAGGAGACAAGCTGTGGGAACTTTGCGATGTGTACAAGCCATCGTCAAAATGCAAGCACTTGCACGGGCACGCCACGCACATCAACTAAAGGAGAAGTTTGCTGCAGAAGGGAAGCTTGATGAGAAACTCCAGGTAGATTCCTTGATGTGAAACCTCTTGATGAAGCTCTTGCTTGATTCTTTATTCCACATATCTTGCCTATAGCAAGCAGGGTTGCTTATTGACCGGCTAATGTTCCAACTTGTATCAAGGGGGTTTTGGACTAATTCTAGTGCTAGACTAAAAATTTTAGTGGATCCCAATCCTGTATTTGTTATTTCTGAATGCTAGGTGAACCAACTAATGCTAGGCCAACAAGTTGTGAATTGTTGATGACCTACGTTCTTTCTTTCCTAACCTGTTAGCCAAGTACTGCTGTAGTTTCCCACTGTTGAGACCTGGACATGCTTTTCTATCCATATTTTTTGTTGTCTTCTCCTTCACTTTGTACTTTTCTACTTTTCCAACTAGGCCATCAAATCCATCATGACAGTAATTACTAATCCGAGATCTATCTTCTGCTGAAGTTTAACTTTTTGTTTGTCATATATTGTTATATAAACCTAAGATTGCTATTTCTTCTTTTGAACCATATATCTTTTTTTTCATATGCAATTTAAGTTTGATATTTTCTCATTTCAGGTTAATGGGGGCATGAAATCAGATATGGAATATACTTCAGTTGATAAATTGCTTTCCAATGCTTTCGCTCGTCTGGTATGATTGCTGATCACCTTATCCCACTTCTGCTTTTCAATTTTTGTATAAAGTTTCTTTTTGTATTTAATCTTTCAAATGGAAGCTTATAGTTTGATACTTCATGGTAAGCTTTTGGAGTCAAGGCCCAGGATCAAATCCATTCATGTTAGTTTTGATCCTCTGAGTTCTGATTCAGCATGGACATGGTTAGAGAGGTGGATGGCTGTGATGCCTTCAGAAATAGGACAGCAGGAGCTTAATTTAGATAAAGATTATCAGGGGGAGAAGCAAAAGACTAACCTTGCTGCTTCTGAGATTGTAAACGTGGTTCCGAATTCTGTTGCCTCTATATCATCAGATTCAAAGTCATCTCCCAGTGAATCAGCAAACCTAGTGGAAGGTGTAGGGGATTCAATGCAGAAAGATTCTGGTGAATGTGAAATTCATATCTCTGTATCTATGCCACATCAAAGCAACAGTTCTGTAGCAATAGATGACCAAAAGCAGTCTCAGTATGAGAATGAGACATCAGGCATGATAGAAGAGATTAGTGAATCAGCAGCCCCTATTGAAGGTGAAGAAGATTTAATGTATGAAAATTCTACTGAATATAAAATAAATGTTCCTACATCAATTCCCAGTCACGAAATGAGTTCTGTTGCAAAAAATGGCCAAGAGCAGTTCCAGTTTGAGGGTGAGACTTCAGGCATGATAGAGGATGATAATACAAAAATTGAGAGAGTTGTGGAGACACTTGATTCTGCTGCGAGTCAAGTACCAGTGCTATCAGATGCAACTTCACTGTCCTCACTGGGTAATAATTCTGCTGAGCCTGGCTTTGACATGGAAAACCGGAAGTGTATTATTGAAAGGGCAACTTGTGAATCACTGGATACCGAAGAAAAAACCTTGGCTTTAAGGTCAAGAAGGGCATCAAGTCCAGCATTTGCTTCTGTGCAATCAAAATTTGAGGAGCTGGTCGCAGTTTCCAGTGTGAGTAGCTCTGTCACTTCTGTTAATCGAGGTGCCAAGTTCAGTCTAAACTAGTTCATCCTCATGTTGATTCTTTGATGGAGACTAAGGAGCTTATCATGATGGAGAACTCAACATCTCAATGTCAAGTTAAGAATTCTACTTTAGAATGTGCTGCTCAGATATCTGTCTCTTCTCCATCTGACTTGCCAGAAGGATCTGAAGTTGATGGCAAGGGTAAAATACTTGGAATTGGAGCTTTAAATGAAGGAAACCATAATTTGACTGATGGTGCTGGTAGTGCATTAAATAATGAAAATATCAATTCTGAAACAAAATTTCATCTTTCTGAGTCAGATGTGTTACAGCTGCAAGAACTTAAGGAAAGTGATAAAAAATTGTTCAGTGCTGTTGATTCACTACAGGAGCGTCAACTGCCATCAGAGTCAACAACATCAAGTATTCAGATTCAAGTTCAAAATCTAAAAGATACACAAGTTTGTAGTTCATCCCCAGAGGGTTCTTCTAGAAGCCATGCAATTGCTTCAGAGCCACACAGTATACCATCAAGTCAGATCTCAACAAAAACTAAAACAACCAAGGCCAGAATCAACATCCATGCTCAGATGCAGAGATCTCAATCAGCATGTAAGAACTCACCATCAATTCAAAAGAATGACTCAGGTGCAAGAAAAAGCATGGAATATTTGCCAAAGGATGCAAAGAATGCCGAAAGACCCAACATGTTTGGGATGGCTAAACCTGATCAAATTGATCATGAGCCCAGGGACAACAGCAGCATTTCTCTTCCAAGATATATGCAAACTACTGAATCTGCAAGGGCTAAGTTTCATGATAGTGTTTCTCCGAAATCAAGCCCAGATGTCCATGACAAAGATGACCATATGAAGAAGAGACACTCACTACCTATTGCGAATGTGAAGGACTCATCCCCCCAGATGCAGAAGTCAGCGCCACTTGCACAACAAAATCTGAAGAGGAACAGCACCCATTCTCCTCAGGACTGCTGGTAACATCATGATCTCACATGCGTATATATTTCATTATTAAAGACAAGGCTAGCTGCAAATCCTAGGGTTATTATCTAGTTATACTAAAAGGCTAGTATAATCAGTTAATCACTTCTTAAATGTGTATATTCGTATGTTTTTTTATAGTCATGGAACATACTGGGAGCATATTCCTGAATTCTTAACATGAATGAAGTGACTCAATCTTAATTGTATGAATGGGAAAGCTAGATCAACAAATTTTGTTGATCAAACCATCTTTACTAAGCATGAACACGTTTCTGATTTGTCTTAGGTTCCCAGCAAATGTCCCAGAGTGTCATGCAGCTTGTCTCGACCTTACACGGATTTTTAAGTAGATCTAACATTCTGTTGCATAAAGTGGTTCGCAAACTTCACTGTCATTAGTCAAGAGAACGTATGTGGGGCTAGAGGTTGGAGAAATTGGTTCAGATAATGTAGTTTTGTTCCTCTTAAGCAATGAAGTCTTTCTGGGAGAATGAGTCCTGCCTGGTTTTTTGTTATACAGTATGGAAATAAATCAACCTTACATATAATCTCTTAATAGAAAAACTCAAAGCAGGCCTTTTGGTGAGTAAATATTTGTTCATTAGAAAATAATTATTCTGGAAATTTACGAATGAATGGTGCTCCTTTCTAATGTGATGAAATTTTGAGATCTTTTTTTTTGTTTTAATTTTTATTTCCTCGGCATAGCATCTTGATTAAGTGACTCGCATATTGAAACCTTCCCATTTCAGAGTGGAGATGGCAGAGATGATGAGGCCTTGTGAGTAATTTATGACATGATGACCCATCACACATAGCAGACTTGTGGCAAGGCTGTTGATGGCTGTTTGAGAGGAGAGTCGTGAGTTTTTCCTCTTGAGGTGCGGCTCATGATGATGATGATGGTGTGGCTTATGCGTGCAGCATGTGGCATCATAGAGGACGAGGGAAAAGAGTCATGATTTGTTCATGTACATTAACATCGTGGGAGAGCTTTTGCTCGTATGTTCAAATGTTGGCCTTGTTTTGTGTATGTGTGAGATATATAGATGGTGTTTCAGAACACTCGATTCTATTACTAATATATGAACCTGAGATGCAACCTTTCAACAGACTCTGAAAGTTCTGGGTTTCAATCGTAAGAGATGACAGAATCTTTCTCCATTTGCTTTTGCCATCACCATGGCAGCTATTCACTGTGCTCTTGACATGGAGAGGCAAGTGTAGTTGATGCATTATGCCAAAAGGGGTGGCCCCAACTGAAACAGAATGTATATTTTGATGCAACTTGTCATCTCTGGATTTTGGCCATCCCACAATATGTAAATTATTTCCTGTTTCAGCTTATATAACTACATGGACTAATCACATACTCCAGCATCAGAAGGGATTCCAAAATTTTAATTATGCTATTATTATAGCTTTATAATGGCATGAACCCTCATCCATTATCGACTGCTAAAATGTTCGACAGATACATCTCTATCTATATGATGATCTACTATATTTTTTAAGTTCTACATATCTTAAAGAGCAGATGTGGAGTGAAATCTTAGAATCCGTGGCTAGTTCTGAAACAAATTAAAAACAAGCAATCTGCTTTGAGGGAGGGGGAAGAAAGATCATTTATTAGTGATCAAATGATATGTTGATATCTCCAAAACATTCGAAATTTTGGTTTTATGAATACATATATTTTGTAATCTTTACAAACGGGTCCATTGCTTTTTTAGATGCCCCATTATTAGTTCTGACTAAAAGACATTGCTAAGTTGGTCAAGCTTTTGTAGTGTTAAGTTCACCTACGATGTGGCATCCATTTATGGACATGTCACCAAGGATCATATCTGATATTTCGCCCTTCCGAAAAAAGCAATTAACAACACTAACGACAAGTGTGATAGAGATTTGATTCGGTATATGTAGGTGGTTGGGCGGGCCTCGTTCGTTCGTTTTCTCTTCTTTGTAGTCTGAGCGGCGATGGGCGCCTCCGAATCCCTTCTCTCAAAGCAACAGCAACAACAGCAGCAGGTACTCTCCCTCTCGCCCCTCCTCTCTTCTCTATTATTCTCGTGAATTCCGCTGCTGCAGCTGCTGATTCCTTCTCTCTTTTCAGCCGATCGATGAGATCACCACGGTTTCCGAGAGGATCGAGGGCGTCGATCCCCTCCTCGAACGCATCCGGGCCCTCAAGATCGTGAGCGCTCTTTCTCTCCCTCTCTTTCCCCAACCCTAAAAACTAGTCTCCTCCTGTTTCGCTTCTCCTTTTATTCTCTTCTTTGATGGATCGTTGCAGACCTCGCCGTTGCTGAAATCCGTGCCTTCGTCCGAGAGCTCCTTGACGGATATTCTTGTGAGGAAACCCTCCTCCTCCACGTCTTCCGTATCAGGTGAGTCCTATTTACTTATCCTTTTCCCGCGTTGTTGTTCAAAGGATGGATTCTGGTTTTCTTCTGTCTCTGGAGCCTCAGATTCAATTTTTTTTTCTTTTTATTTACATTTTCTTGAGGAATTTGGGACATTTTACATCTGAGTACGATGTCTTGCATAATTTTTCGCATGCATCGAGAATGCTGAGAGCGAAAGCAATTTAAGGTTGGCATTTTTATGTGCCTCTTTCAACTCTGGTTTTCAAGCTGCGAAATTTAAGCTCTTGAACTCTATAGATCTCTACCAGACAACAGGGTTAGGGTACTATGCATGCGCATGGAAAGAATTTTACCTGATTTCAAAAACGTTTTTAGATGTTTCAGATGTTAAAATAAAAGAAAGAAATATATTTGGGTGCAGGTGCAACTGACTTGACGCTTAAAGCATTACGGTCAGCTAATGTTTTGCATCTTCCATTCAACGACCACTCTATGCTTAACTTTTCATGTCGTGCAGCACTGTAGTAACGTTACAGTGCTAATGGAAGTAGTGGAGGATGTTCACATGCTTCCACTGCATGCTTCCACTGCACATGGATTGCATGATTTTTTTATTTTTTTTTTTTTTATATAGGTTTTGGAAAACCATTGATTTTTATTTTTTATTTTTTTTCTTTTTAAACCCAAAACAGTTGCTTTGGTTCAAGCTAACCTAGCTGAATTGAAGATGTGAGTGTGGTTTTCTTAAGTTAGAAACCTAACGTGTAATAAATTTTGCTTAGTGCAAGCTTTTTGCATCGAAGAGAGTCAGGTTGCATTAAGCAAGCCAGCTTACAGTAATGATGCATCCTAATATCCTCTATTCACATTGTAAACACAATGTGCTTTCTGAATATGAAGTTTTTGTAGCTATCTATAATATATACTTCCCCTATCTTTACCACTAACCTTAGGTTCCTTCTGTCTTGATGTGCCAAACTATTACACTATGTAGTCAAATTTCAGTGTATTTATTTGACTGCATTCTAATTTTAATGTAAATGGCTAGAATTTGCAAGTCAACATAAGACTCTGATAGAAAGAGTAAGCCAGCCTTAAAATATAAAGTATATCTGCATAGCTGGATGGGAATTATCATCTCCTTGTCTTCATGATCCTGGTAAATCTTTTTGCTTGTATTCTTTTTTATTTTTTTGGGAATCTGTGCAGTATTAACAGGATTTTGTTTCAGTTTTCCTTAGTTTCTTCTAAGTTGTGCCTCATAGGTGAAACGCAATTTCTTATATCCAAACCTTCTTCTCTTGTTATCTAGGATCTCTCCAAGGAACCTTGAAAAGTGGTTCCATGTTCCATAAGCTTAAACTCTCCAATTGATAAGTTAGTTTTCCTGCCCATCTAATTGACCTTCTAGTTTTCATGATGGATGTCTCGATTTCCCAGCTTTGAATTGGCTAGGAATTTAGTGATTGAGGTTAAGAGCTGGTTACAATATATTCTTAAACATGTATACCATAAGTTGATCCATGTAGTCAACCCTGTGTAACTGGGGTTAATATGTAACTGCGCACCAATGAGGAAGAATGTCTTATATATTTTGAATACATTATCCTCTTGATTAAAAAAAATTCGCAACCCAATCCTCGCGCTACAAGACACCTGATCATCTTTAGTGGCCATATTTTATTGTATCACCTTGTTCAAAATTCTGTTGCTGGATTAATTGTTTGTTTTGGTATATGAAATGTTATCTCAGGAAGAATCCCAATATGTGATTGTTAAGACTGATAAAAAGAAACATAGAACATGTTATTGTCATTTGTGACATGATAAAAGAGCAAAGAATTTTACTTCCAGATTAAGAGAACGTCCTTGATCTTAAGTTGATCTTTTGCCTTGTCTCTTGTATAATACGTACCTACCATACCTATCTAATCTTATATAGCAAGGAAAATGCTTAGCTCTGTTATTGCAACAAGATTTTTTTCTGTATAATATTTTGATGTGTACCCCTCTCCAAGCAATGATTCTCTTGCGGACAACTCGATTTAATCCACATGTATGCATTATAAATCTGCATTGCATAACCTTCACCTTCAGCTGTAGGTGGCTTTATATGCTAGTATCAGATGAAGTCTGTATTCCTGATCCAGTCCCTTCCTTGTACTTAATTTTCTGTCTCCCGGATTTCGTACATCATAATCTTTTGGGTATATGTTCTTCTGCATTTCACGGAAGAAAACCATGTTTTATTTTTGGAGATTTTTTATGATCATTCGATTAATTTTTTTCACTGTAGAGTTTTTTGAAGCTTTGAATCATGATATGAATATTTTAACATCTGATTTGATTCATCAAATTTGTTGACCATCTTCTTTATTATTAGGTACTTTGAATCCCAAGGTTCTACTAGAGCTGTTTTCTATGTATCGTGAATGGCAGGAGGAGAAGGCCAAGAAAATTAGTCAGAAACAGGTGCTTGTTTGTGTAGTGTCAGCTATCATAAAATTAAATTTGTCAAATGAAATGTTAAGAACATATTGGTTGAGAGTGAAAACCTTTTGTTTGCTATATATTATCCTTCCAATAACTTTAACAATAGCATTCCTTTCAAAAAGGAAAAAAATGCATTGACAATAGCATGGGTTCTTCTCATTTTTATTATCATTTGTTGGAATCTCTTTCATTTTCCCAAAATATTCCACCTAAAGCACAACCATATTTGTATAATTGAGGTGGTAAGGTAAAAATATCTGGAATAACTGGGCATGACAGTTTATTGGACATGCTTTGAATGGGCTTATAGTGGTGGAAACTAGATTATGACTTTTATTCTTTATACTTCGACCTTACAATTTACTTATAGGGTTGCAATTCATTTCCATTATATCTTTAGAACTTTGGAAAGAAATTGGAAGGAGTCTTATGTTCCCTTATTGGATGCACCATTCGATCTGATCTGACTCCTGTGACAGTTTATAACTCAGTCCTGATCATGATAACTTTCTTTGTCATTGACAATTTGGTAGTCTATGGATTAGATTCTTTGCTTCATGATGTTGACTAGATTATCTATGTATTTAAGCTCATAACAAGTCAAATGTTCAATAATCAATTTCTGCTCTTTCATGTTTTGTTGATCGAAACTGCAACTTTCTGATTTTTTGGTCTCTGCCTTTTGCTCTAGTTATAGGCATACATCATAATCCAAGAGGATCTTTATTGGTTTGAAGCAATTTAAGGTTAACGGGAGTATTCATGATTGTTGAAATGATGAGAAATGTTCATATCCTGACTGAATATTGCAGGAGGAGATAGAAAACAAGATTGAAACTGCAGATGCTTTGGCTGTTAAGCTTCTTCAGCGGTTCAACTATTCAGTATCAGCTATGAGATCTACCGCACGCGGTCTTGCTGAAGGTAATATCCCGGCTTTGCTGGATTATTTGGGTGAGAGAGTTGAGTTGGGTAATGGATTCTACAATTCTGAAAGGGCAGTGGATTATGTTTGTTACATTTCCTGGTTGATATGTGTTAGTGCAATACAACATGGTTTCCAATCCCAGTTACATGTCCTATGGGACCTCGGGATAGGGTACCGTCCCCCGTGTCTGGATGCCACCATCATGCCATTATCCCAGCAACCTGAGTGATGCATTTTGGGACATTTCCTGTCCCAAGTGTCGGGATAGGGTGGGAGAGTGCCCCGTGCCACTCCACTTAATAACCAAGGCAGCCCATTCCATGCAGATTTAAAAACTTGGAATGTGGTACTCTGATGCACCTGCTGGCAACTTAGAACTTGCACCACACCAGAATCTTTTGCTATGAAAAAACTCTTCTGTATTTTGATGTTGTAGTGCAAAAATTGCAGTACATCCATTGCAAGTTGAAGTGGGTGAATTCAAGGGCAGGCTTACAGAGGTAATAAGCAATTGTGATGCATTATGCAAGAGAATTGCTGCAGAAGGTCCAGAGGCACTTCGGTCATCAGTGGAGCCATTTTCAACAAGCGGCATGGAACTCCTGGACCGTGCGGCATTGCATAAACAACAAAACCACTGAATGTATATCCGAAGATAGCCATGCCATGTCCAAAGAGAGAACTGATAAATCTGTAACTCAAGGGCATCTGTATCCACTGCGTGCATAATCAAAAATCAACAGGCACAACTTTGATTGGACGGTAATTAGTCAATGAGTTTCGAAGTTCTTCTGAACAGCCCATCAGTATGCCCATTGACCAGATGAAGATGATCTTCCCAGCAAAACCTCTAAGATTTGTGTTTGTCACACGTTACTTATAAAGTTACATTCTCAAAATGTCAGTATTCTGAACACTAAAAACTGGGCAGAAGTCCTCTTTGAGAACATGCAGATGGTTGCCTTGATGACCTCAGTTATTGAGACCCAGTCTTGACAGATGTTTGTTCCAGAGGTAGATGCACCAACTTATTCCTAGAAATCGACACCCATCACCCTTGTAGTTGGAAAGTGCTGAACCGCACTTTCAGTATTCCCGTATGTATCTGGTCTGCAAGGTTACATTCCTCACTTTCAAGGTTTCACGTTGAAATATATATGAAGCTATAAGAGCATAATATTCTGAGGGGGATGATGATACAGCCTTCCATTTTATATATCTACGCAGGATCCGGATATGCCATTCCCAGTGACTCCACAAACACATTACATCTGCTCCTATGCTGCACAATACCCAAGAATTTTATGCCATACAGCAGTAGGATGGATAGGTTTTGTAGGCCGTCTCAGATTGCACCAGAACCGGTAGGAAAAACAAGTCTGGATGGATGCCCACCTGGAACCCTTTGTTACTGGGGTTGTCATGTACATGTTTAAAGCCAAGACAGCCATCAAACATCTGGCATCAGTATTTGCTATTGCATGTTTGTTTAATATTTGACATGCTTTCCGAAAACGTATCACGGCTATCTGTCCGACTGAAGACCTGAAATATAAGATCAGTTGGGAGAACACTAAATGCTAGAACATTCTTTTTTCAATCCACCCTTCTCATTTTTTATTTTTAATCTAATCATTTACTGCATATTCCCAAGTCTTTGGCCGGGATCAACTATGGAATAATGTGCAAATGTGTTAATTTAGAAATTAACTGAAAAAAGTGAAGATTGTGGACAAAGTAATTACTTTGTACCAAAAAAAAAAAGAAAAAAAGAAAAAAATGGTGATTAAGAAAAATGTACAATGAAAAAATAGATGTAAATTGAACAAAAATCATATGGGGCAGGCACTCTAAAATATCATATGGTGTGGACTTTATAGTTTGTCATATTTTTTATTAGTACCAATCTTAAAGAATAAGTCTAAAAATAAAAAAAAATTTATTAATAGATTTATTAGTCTTGTGATTAAAGTATTTTTTTTTTTATTATTTTTAGTACATATTTTTTAGCGATACATACTATATGACTATATAATATATATAAATATATAATCAGATAGTACATACTGTAAGATTTTTTAATACATATCCAGCAATGATTTATTACAAACCTACAGTTAAATTAATACATAGTTTACTGAATTTAGTATTCATTAGTGCATTGTATATGGTTAGTTGATATATACTCAGTAAAATATTCATCTGATGTCTTAATACATATCTCTAGATAAAGCAATACATAGCTTTCAAAATATAGCATTTATCGGTACATAGTACATGAGCGAATAATACATATTAGGTAACTCTTTGCTCTAAGACCTTATCTATTTCATAAGTTATAACTCATCCTCTATTATGCCAATACAACTATACTGTAATTGGACAAATTTGTAATTTCATAACATCATCGTCGCATGCAGAGATAGCGTATTGCAAAACAACTATAATTGGTCTTATGGCTTAGTACTTTGGATTTTGCAAACTTTGCTACAAAGGAATACTGGTCCATAATAAATCTTTTTTACTCATAATTTGATGCAATTAAAACCAACTCATATATTGGTATTTGGATGCCGGTACATTAGTTTGAGGTTTTTTTTTGACCTAAACATTTTAGAATTAAAAAAACCTTGCTTGAAGACCGGGTCCGCGGGTATGTGGGCTTCATCCTTCCTTACCTCTCTCTCTCTCTCTCTCCTCTCTCTCTCTCTCTCTGATTAAAGCAAGGACCAATGCTTGGATGAATGGGACTCCCAGCCCTTATCTAAAGTGGCAAGGTGTCGCACCACCCGAACCACAATTTGATTGTTGTATGTGGGCACAGTGATGGACATGAGTCATTTTGCACCAAGACAGAGAGTTCTAAAATATCGCTTGAGCATCTTTACCTTTAAAATCCGAAGTCCAAGGCTACAACTGTGAAGAGATTTTTCTAGCAAGTTAGTTAGAATCTTCAATCGAGCACATGACATGTTGGTATGGATTGTGGTGCACAATCATGTTATGGCCAATCTATAAAAAGGTTAAAACAGACAGAGTTGCACTTCCACAAACCAGAAATAAGCGTGTTCATTCATTAGAGAAGGTTATTTGGAAATGGACAGAAATAGAACTGTGCTTGCAGTACTACAATCTACATACAAAGAACTATTTTTTCCCCACGCATAAATGCAACAAGAATACGGCAAGAGTTTTACATGAGTTGCTAACCGTTGACACCGCGTACCTGACGTAGAAACTACCAAGACACATTCAAGTAACTGAGCACGGACATAGAATGGGAAAATCTAGAAGGCACTTGCGTTTACCGATCCTGCAAGGAGTTGTCCACCCCAACGGAAGTGCACCACATATTCTGTTACAAGATCAAACTCAAACTAGCATCATTGGTGCGGTAGAACCAAGCTTGCATGATCTCCTAATTACTTCAAGACTTGTTTGATTACGGAATAAGCGGGAAATATTTCTAACTTAGAGAAATATCCTTGCCAAATGCTAAAAACGGTCATGAATGCGGACTTAAATGCCAGACCGTAAGCCAACACAATGAAGTCCTCTGCCACCATTCTGGTGAAAAAGGCTTATACCGAGATCTCATTCTCTCTAATTACTACCCCGCAACATTTTCATAGGTAAACACATAAAAAAAAAAAAAAAAAAAATCTATGACCAAGTCAACATTCAATAAGCATTGAACACAACTCATTCTCTACACTCGTTACCTTCCAACCAAACACTAAAATCTTCTATTCCTCGAAACACACCTAGACCTTCAACAGTGCCATGAATATCTCTTTCAAAATTTATTCTGCAATCAAACATTACCTAAAAAATATAACACGCCTGGAGAACGGATTATATTTATTACTGATAATGAGGCGCCCACAATATTGCCCCACGTATTACAAGTACGACAGATGAGAGGCGTATTAATAACGCACGACCGCAGGTGCAATACAGGAAAGATGCACATCTCATGCAGGCACGGGCCTTGCAATCGACATCATGCCATGCACAAGTCCTGCAATCAGAGGTCGTATTCACGGCCAGGACGAGGCAAGCCGGTTTCCACACCTGCATGCTGAGACGGCCTCACAAATGATAATAGTCAAAGATCCCACCCGTGCCTCTTAAGAAAGATATAATAACAACATCAACCAATTGACCATTGGGAGATCAGCTGCAATGTCTTTACACTTCGTGGCCGAGAAAGAAGCAATTTAATGTCAAATCTTATTGCAGGTTTAAGGGGTTTGCACCATTATGTAATGATATCATAGTTATCAGTGAAAACAAATATTAGGAGACTTCAATATGCAAATTGCTAGAGAAGTCCCAGACCAAGCTCAAACTATAAATGATACTAACAATATTTCGTGGTTCAGAATAATTAAGCCGGCTTCTTGGTCATCAACCGGTTCTCAGGATGACATGGGCGTCAGCCAGTTCTCAGGATGATATGGACGCCGCTGTCTGTGTCTACAATGTCGCTCATCTCGCCCACTTTGAGGGCAAAGGTAGCTTCTTCAAAGGGCTTCTGCATCTGTCCCTTCCCGAAACGACCTGCAGCAGTGTAAAATACTATGGTCAATAGATCAGCTAAAATATCAAAAGCAAACACCTCGATGCTCAACAAGGCCAAAAGAGATAAGCAGATACATTTATCGACTTCTTGTACACACTAAGGATGGACTCGTTCAAACTTTGACAAGCGAACACATTTGAGGCCATAATGAATCAAATTTTACTTTAGAAGCTACTTGGTTTTATTTCCAACTTCCTTGCATTAGCTTCTCACACATTAGTTTCCATCTTCTTGGTGTTAGCTCTTTCATGAATCAGTTGTACCAAGAAGCTTATAGCTGTTTGCTACAGAGAGTAGCACTTCTCCAAAGTGACGACCATAAAGTCCTCAATCTTATGTAGCTTGCAGCTCTAACAGCAGTTATAACGAGCAATATCTCTCTAATATAACTTGTAGTACAATGAGCAAGATTTTTTTTGATCACTTTAAACTGCTGCTAATCTGCATCCCATGGAAGCCATTAACTAGAATTTGATTTTTTTTTTTTTTTTTAGAGAAACAAAGGGACTGAGGCGACTAATTGTTTTCCTGAACCTCACCAGTGTGCCATTCTTACAATACCCAGAAAGAAAACTTCCATTAAATATCCCTCAATCTTGCAATTATCGATAAAATATAATTGAGATATTAGATAACCACCTATCTTCCATAAGTAGCTTTGCTATCAGTGCCACTGTGACAGCAAAATATTACAGTCAAACAACAACAGGCCATGTGAATTACACTGTTACAAGGAAAATAGGGTCCCAACTGGTGTTGATGGCCAGCAAATATGCATGCCATATATGTAATTGCTTCTCAAAGAGGTACGATAACATGGAGAAAGAAAAAAAGAACAAGAAGAAGATTTGGAGCAGCTATATCCATCCATGGGTTATGCTCCATGAATAATGGAAAGACAACAGATTTGATAAATTTAGACATGGTTCAATGTAGTTCCAAAAACCAGTCTATGAACTATACACTGACAATACCGACAAAAGCTTCAAAGGACAATTGAGGCAGGCAACACTAGGCCTGCAAATGGGTCGGATCGGACTGGATCTTGAGTGATCCCGACCCGACCCGATTTCTTGATCGGGTCTTGATATTGGACCCATACCCATCCCAATAAAAAATCGAGTCAGATCGGATCAGGTCTATGACCGAATTTATTGACCCATTGGATCATTCAGATCGAGTCGGGTCCATATATAACCCGGCCCCAATCAATGAAATGTGGGTCCGGTTCGGATCCGGTTCGCATCGGATCACGGATTTAATTTATTTAAAACCTACCATCATTGAAGGATGACAACTAAGAAAGGCCTCTTTTCTTTTTTTCCTCCAATCCTCCAACTATAACTTTTAATAATTAATTGTATTGGATAGCTGAGGGAAACAAGCGATTTTTAAGAAGAATCAAGATTTCAGAAGTCCACACAAAAGAAGTAAAAAAAATATATGAATTTTATGTAGTGATATAATTGTCTTAATCTAAAACATCATACAAGAGGAATACTTGTACATGATTAAAAATGAGACTGCATATACTATGGATGATACAACATCTGTGTACATTAGAGCATGCTCTGAAATTTTTTAAAATCAACAAAACGAATTGGAATTCAAGAAGCCCTTTTGCTTTTATACTTCTTGGCACAATAAACATAAACCAGAAGGTTTAGAAAATTGAGCCCAACAAGAAGCCAAAAGAAGCAATTGAGATGCCTTTCGTTTAAATTATCAAGAATCCATCCAATCTTTCCTCCTCGGATTGTTATAAATATTACAACAGTCAGAATAAAAGTACTGAAGGGTTTGAAAAATTTTTAGTTTTAGAGATTTTTAGTTTGGGAATCAGATGGGGAAGACCGAAGGGTTTAGAAAATTTTGGCCCAAGCCCAAATCCCTATTTGGGTGAGTCACTCTAACTGAGTTCGGATCCTATGTTTGGATCCAGATCGGGTCGGGTCATATATCTTAAGATCCAAATTAACCCAAAAGTCTCCACGGGTCAGATCGGATCCGAATTCAAAAAATCCAGACCCGACCCGGAAAAGAGAACGGGTCCAATTTTTGAACCCGACCCGGCTCTATGGGTCTTTTAAATGGGTCCGGATCGGGTCTAACTGGATCAGGTCGGATCTAACCGGATCGGGTCATGGATCAACCCGACCCATTTGCAGCCTTAAGCAACACTAGATGGATCAGAAGGCCCATGCTCTAGTGGGAATTAACTATGGAATGCAAAAAAAAAAAAAAATCTGCGATACAGTGTATTTTACCAAAGCACATTAGATTGGTGAAACAAACTAACATGCTTGCAACAATGGCATGATTACCAAAGCATATCAACTGCAAACAATATTTGATCGCCTCATGAATTTCACAGAGATGCATAGAAGAATAGCATGCTTTGATGCAAATGTTAGATGAATTGACATAGTTTTGCATTTAATGTGGTCCAAATCCATCATTATCCCATTTTGTATTCCACACTATATACAGCATCAATATAACCTCTACATAGATGAAACATCGACTTCCAACAATATGGATAACACTTTGCAGTGATTTATCTTCAAAAAACTTGAACAAGTCAATTCTATTATTCAAATGCTTAATACAATATTTTGAGGCTCCATGCCAGGGGTTGTACTTGTATCTGCATCCAACCACATAAAAGTCATTTTAATTGATCTACAGACTACAAAGAAAAGTTGCACCTACCATCATCACTAAAATGATGATTCACTATCAAAAAATTTAAAAAAAAAAAATCAAAAGGCATGTAATAGCTAATGGCATTATAGTAAGTTGTATTTCACATTTATGATGTGGTATAATTTGTGTTTATGAACTTTCAGAGTGCTTTGATTACCTTTCCAATTATCCATTCTAGAAGGACAAGCATAACACTCCCTAAAGTGATAATTTTGCCCATTACTCATGAAAATATTATAAGCAATCTATGATTATGGTATATATAAAAAACAGCTGCATATGTCATCTCTGCAATTCAACATTTTAATTCATTTCTCTTGCCCATCCTCCTCATCAACTATTGTTATGACAAGCACCAGATCCTTCATGACCAAGATTTGTTTTACAAAGAAATATCCTGTTTGTTTCCAAGGATTTAAATCCCAAGCGTATCACGCCGTATTTCATGCTGTATTGCCCCACATCAACATGAAGTATCATCCATGCTGGCAAACCATGAATAGATGCCAGGGCATACCAAGGTATGTACTGTAGCACCTGATGATAGGTATGCCTATCCACATCATGGTATTTCAAACCACACCAATTTCTCAAGAGCAGGTGGGAAAATGCTCAAATGATTTGATTGAATATTTTCCTCAACTCCTTGTTTGAAACAAAAAAAAAAAAAGCTCCGTTCAATTGGTCTTGTTTCACACAAGGCATATGTGAGATAACCAATCAAGGTCTTCCTTCAGCAAAATATCAAGAAAAAAAATCTAAATATATTTTTAAAATTAGTTTTTCCACAACACGTATGATCAAGGCAACTGCTAGAATTTTATTTATCTACTTCCCTAAAAAAGGCATTAATCTTTCTATCTAACCATGGAATTGGCTTCCCAAACCCATTGCTATTAACCTACATGAAGGCTTGCTATTAATGATAAAGTAAGGTCATCTCAAATTCTTTCTCACAACCTAAACTCATATATCATATCACCAACGCTCGAGAGATGGAAATTTGCAGCAATGCACAAGCTTCATGCAATTTCCTAAAACAAATAATGGTAATGCAAAAGTGGGAAAAAAAAAAAAGAGCAAGCTACAAAATAACGTCAAAACTTGGTAAGAGAGAGGATCTAACATTGCATACTCCAACTATGGACAAATATTAAGCTTAACATATCATGGTTGGCTAGGATAAATCCAACATCACTGTGATTCAAATTCTATGTCTAGAGAGTTGGTATGCCCTCCTACATACTAAAGTTGCATAAGAAAAGATCCATCCTTTTTCTCTCATTATCTGTGGAAGCAATCAAAATCTCTCAAAAACCATTGAAGCAACGCTCAAGGCATTCACCTCATCCACATGTCTTCTACAGCCACCTCAGATGTCGAGCAAACCTACGGTTTCATGCACACAGACCATCTAAGTTGATTACCCACAGCTTTATTCTTTATAAAAGCATCTGGTTTGGGAATAAAGCAATCCTAAGACATAGGATAGGCTACATGCCTGCTGAACAGCTTTCTGAGAACAGATATAAGCAACGAACGATTATGCCACTCAAATTTGCTTATGCCATGCATAACCACATGCAGGGAAAGCTGACAGAAGCTTTTCTAGCATAGAGCCATCATTTAAGCATGTCTACCATTTATAATGTGGGGAAACCCCTAACAAAAGTTATTTCAGAAATTCTAGCTATACAAGAATAGGAAAAATTTGTGGCATAAATATACCAATAGGCATAGCTGTTTTTATTCCAGCTTTCCTCATTCTCGAAACAAACATAGCCTATTTATGCAAATTTGCAAAATCTATCATGAGTATTCACCCATGATCCTCCACATCAGCAATTCCTATAATGCATCCTCACTAGTAAGTCCTACCATGCAAAATTTATATAACTAGCACCTACAAATATCATCGTACTGATACTAATCTTGTGTGGTTGTATGAAGTTCATAGACAAACATACTGACCTATATAACATCACCACCATTTTGTTGTCTTATAAAAAATATATTATATATCGACAATGCCAAAGGCATGTCAAGATCACAAACAATTACCAGTATGTACCCTCAAAAATCCCATACTAATCTACCACTAATTTCTAAGACAACTTAGCTAGTCCTTTTCCTCCAAAATCTTTTGCATTAATACATTAAACTCCTAAGATTCCTCCAAATTCTACCTGTGGTGAAGATGTTGAAAGAACACACCGTCGCCTCTTCATTCCCACTTAGGGTCTACATATCAGCCACTTATCAATTTTTTGGCTAAATAAGGAATATAATATTTCTCTAATGACAACAAAAGTAAATGCAAAAGACAGTTAGATAAAAAAATAATGTGACATAGACAAGATATAATGTACTACAATAATTGGATTCCGACACATACCCAAGTGTTTAGCTCAGCAAGAGAGAAAAAGAAAGATATAGAGGCATGTAGGATGCCATATAAATATAACTAAACTATATAATTATACCTTTAAAACATTATCTCTTTAAATATTAAAATGAAAATATTTCTAGCATATGAACGTAACGCATATTTCTAGTAGATGCAGCATTCATAAAGGTCGTAAACTACAAAATTAACTCTCATATAGCATTGATTTATTGAATTACATGCCTCTTAACCATGGAATCTCCGTTCATTCATTGTTAACAGCCAGCCATTAAATGAATTAGAATTATCTACATAATTTTTTTAACGCAAGAAAGTATTTCCACATGCTAAAAGAAGTATTTCTACATGCTAAGAGCAGTGGCAGAAAGAATCAAAATTACATGCTCGCATTAAACCCTAAGCTCAAAATACTACCGTGTCTCGATGTATGAATAAAAAACAATTAGCAAACAAAGAAAGAAGTGGTTCAACAAAATCAACAAGAAAAAGCCCAATCTTATCAAGGAAAAAGAAAAAGGTTTAGTTCCAACTAACGCATCATGGATCAGGGGAAAAAAAAAGAAAACCCTGACCCTAACCCTAATGTCCGAACATCGGGTCGAATCTAATGGGGGAGGGACTTACCTAGATCGCCGCCGCGCTTGGCGGAGCTGCAGTCTGAGTGGCGGGCAGCGACGTCCTCAAAGCGGACCTTGCCGTCGAGGATATCATCACGGAGGGCGCGGATCTGGCGGACGGCAGCGTCCCTGGTGGTGGCGCAGATGATGCGGCCGTCGGGGTCCTTCCAGGAGGCCTTCCGCCGCGAACCCTCGTGCTTTATCAGGATGTGCGAAGCCCTCACCTGCTGCTCCGATGCCATCTTCTCCTCCTCCTCGTCCTCCTCTTCTTCAACTGTTGCTACCGCTGGATCGCAGAGAGGACACTGCCTTGGGCTTGATTTTATGGACGAGAGAATGATATAAAAAGAAAAGCTTTGGTGAGGCGGCGACTTTTTGGCTTGTGGAGAGAGAGAAGCAAAGATTCCTCACTATTCTATTTTAATCTTTTTTTTTCATAAAGAGACATCGAAAGAAAAAAAAAAAAAAAACGTTTTCATGAACCCCACTTTTTTTTTTTATAAAATAAAAAGAGTTGGAAGGGATGAATCCAACGGATGAATACATCACTTCAATATCATTAAATTTAATAAATAAAAAATTATTTTTAATACTCATGCCCTAGTTATTAGGGTCAGCTTCTTTCTAATCATTCACATGCGTCTTCCATTTAATCAAAGCTTCAGCATCCATCATGACTCAAATCTGGGTCACTTGCATGGAAGCTAAGGTCCGTCCAACCAGCCACTCCCTCAATGATTGAAATCTCACTTTATTTAAGCTGGGTTGGGTTGGCTTGGCTTAGGCCCGTATAGTCACACCACAAACAAAGAGCTCGCATAAATTTCTAAGTGCTATTTGGTATATCATCAGTGATATAATATTAGGATAATGTAATCACTGGAGTGATGTAATTATTGTAGTGATATAAATACTGGAATAATATACAAATACTCAGATGATATATGATCATCGTATTTGATATATCATTGAAATATCATTGAAAATAAAATATTACTGTATTTGATATATTACCAAATAGTGATAGTAATAATGTATAAAATTTCATAAATATCTTATACATCAGTATATAATAATTATTCTATAATTTGATTAAATATTTTTCATTTATAATCTTTAAAAAAATATATAACAATAATAATAATAATATATATATTTATTATTATAGATATTTATTTGATGAAGCTATTAAAATGATATTATGATAATATTATATATAATCATGTTGATTAGATCCAGCTAATTTTGACCATCAATATCCAGACTATCCATTAAGAATAATTAGCCATCAAAATAAATTAGAAAAAAAAATGAAGAATTTAGCATGATCCATCGATGCTAATTAACCATATCTATCTATAAAAATAAAATAGATATCTATTAAATAAATAAAAAATATTAATATTATTTAATTAAATTTATCAATAAAAATAAAAAATATATTTAATAGATAAATATCTATAAAAAAATAATTTTTTTATTTTTTAATTTATTAATTAAAAATATTTTTATTTCAAAATAATTACAGTACACCGTTAATATCTGATAATATGAAAATATGTGTAGTAACAATATTACTATATTGTACAGTACTCTTATCATCAAATTTATCGATAGATTTTTCGTCACTAGATAAAATTTTATAATATTAAATAAAATGATCATCACATCAGGCGTGCAATATCACTTCCTACCAAGCAGCCCCGCAGGGGTTCGGGCATTCGGCATTCCCAAGTACCATTCTGAGGTTCTCCGTTGCCTTCGTCAGATCTCTCTCCGCAGTTGCTGCTTCCGCTGCCCTTTGTTTACTCTTTCCATGGCGGTTCCAGGCCCAGTGTCAGCATCTTTGCTTTCGTAAGGCTCTCGTTCTCTCTATCTCTCTTGCTCTTCTTCGTCGATTTCTTCTCCGCGCTCGCTTAATCTTTCTCTCTATCGATCCAATAGGTGGCTCGTGCATCGGCCTTTACCTTTGGCATCGTCTATGGGAGTATAAAGCTCTCCTATCTCAAGGTATGGTCACTTCCATCCCTCTTATCCCCTCCGATTCAATCTCTGGAAAGTCCTATTGTTTTTTATAATTCCTCGCATGAATCTGGGATCTCAGTCATTCTTTGTGATCTTGTTATCCATTTTCGACTAATTTTTATTGGGTTTTTTCCCTCGTCTCTTTGAATGCTAAGCAGGTGGTATTATTGTTTTTTTCTTAAAAGAATTGCGCAAGTTGGTTCTTCCTTTAGAAAAGGAAAATAGTACTCGGGTCAGAGCGTGACCATTTCTCACCTTTGAGGGTTGTAGTTAGACGTGTCAGAGATTAGGTCTTGGTTTTTTGGAGCAATTATGGCATGTCTTCTTAGAAGATGTCCCATATAAGAAGTATTGGATATTTTCTCCACTGAAACCTATGATTTTTGTCATGTAAGCCTGGTGAAAACCAATGTGCCTTTTTTCATGGGAATACATAATAGATAGATTTAAGGCATAAGAAACAAATTGATACATACAACTAAAGGCCCATTTTGTAGTGGTTAGTTTTTTTCTGTTTTGTTTTCAAAAAACCAAGAAGAGAAATGAACTAGACTGAACAACATTTATGATGAAACCCTTGTGCTTTTCGAAATCGTTCATAGAAGATTCAGAGCTTTTGGAAGCAAAGATTATTGCGTTCAAGAAAGAGCAAAATAAAAGCAAGGGATAACAGAAATTTTGGTGAATGCTATCTTCAACATCAATCACCCAATTGTATTTCGCTAATGTATGGAGAAACAAAAACATGAAAATGACAATGATGTCCAACAAGCCCTAAATTTTTTGAGCATCTTCTTTTTGAAGATGAAGGAGCCATTGATAAGATGGGAAACAAAACTCAAGACTTAGTTTGGACTTTGGAGACCTTTGTTTTCTGGTGATATGATGGAGGTTGTGGGGCATTGGTTTGGTTTTCATAATCTCATTGTAGGGGAAAATATGGAGAATGTTAGGATTGCAGTCGTGCCAAGTCGAGTCGAGTAGCTAGAAGCTCGAGCTTAACTAAATTCAAAATAATCGAGTTTGAAATTCTACTCAGATCGATCAAGCCTTAACATCCAAACTTGAACTCGACTCAAAAAAAAAAAGCAATACTCGAGATTGACTTTTCTTGACTCAAATATTAACAGAGCCATATTCAAACTTGAGTTTATGATCAGATTTGAGCTTTGATCATAATTTAAACATATAGTTAAAAGTTAAGAGTTACATTAGATTTAAAATATAAATATTATATTTTAAAATATTATATGAATAATATATATTATAAATAAAATATAATATAATTTTACACACGCACGCGCGCCGCTACATTAGATTTAAAATATAAATATATTTTAAAATATATATAATAAATATAATAAAATATAATATCATTTTACATACGCACGTGCGTGCACGCCCGCGAGTAAGCTCGCGGGCCTTCAAGTCAAGTATTTGGCTACTTGAGCTTGGCAATAATCGAGTTGAGTCAAGCTTGGACCCAAATCAAGCTCGAGCAGCACATGAGCTTTTCAACTCATTTGCACCCTTAGCAAATGTTATAAACTATCTTGCCTCCATGCTTAGGGTGGGATTCCCTAAACACAAAATGTTTCATCTTAGATATGTTATCATAGGTGAAACCATGATATTTCGGACTAGATTTGAATATGCTATAATTGGATACACGTTCAACAGAAAAAGGTAGTTCCTGTAATACCATACCTTTTGGGAGTATATTCTTTGCATTAGTTGAATAATTAGATTGTTTGGTTAGTCATTGCCAAAACTGCTCTTCTTCATAAGGTTGACCACTTGAAATTTGACTGGAGTGCAACGCATACCGTTAAGCATAAGTGAAGCTGATGCTAATCTATTTTTACTATTTGTCCTCTGATCTTTTTTTCTTTCTTCCTAAGCGTGCATCTTGTATACCTATAAGCTAGCATCATTAGAAACTTGATGTATAAAGTGAAAAGCTTGTTTCCATTATGAGGGTGAGCACAAAGAAGCTTATGGTGATGTGAGTTGGAAGTGATTTTGATATATCATGAGCGGATTGGTTCTAGCAAAGGATTGTCCATTTGGAGAAAGAGTTGGATTGTGATGGTAGGTTTTTTGTCTTCTTGGTATTGCTGGTTAAAACCTTGAATTCCAATATATATATATTGAAGAATTTCTTCATGATTACAGACAAACAAGAATGCAGGCTCACAAATATAAGGCAGCCAGGGTTAGAGTACAAACAAGACAGATGTCAAAGGTTTATTTGCATCACCTAAACTACCTAATACCTTTGGGTACTGTTTGATAGAGATGATATTTCACATCACCCCAGTGATGTGAGTTAGGTGATATGATCATCTTATTTGGTATTGCAAAATCCCATCCAATGATGAAGAATTCAGTGATAAATCCAGTGATAGCATCACTGCATTGTGCAGTGATGCTATCACCACACATATCCTAGGTGATAGCACATCATCGGGTATTGATGATGTGCTAAAGTTATTTTGGGGCAAAAATATCCCTAGTCATTAAATTAAGAAGGAATAAAAATCTCCTCATCTCTTTCTTTTCTTTGACCTTTCATTTTCAGTAACACCCCCTATAAAAGAACGCCCTCTTTTATTTATCTACTAGATGCCTATTTTATTTTTATTGATAAGTTTAGTTAAATAGCATGGATGTCTTTTATTTATTTGTTGGATGTTTATTTTATTTTTATAGGTCGGTATGGTTATTGGCATGAATGGATCATACTAAACCCTTCATGCTTTTTTTTTTTCTTCATTCTATTTTGATGGACTAAATCATTCCTATTAGGCAACTCTGATATTAATGATTAAAATTGGTTAAGACTAGCCAAGCTCGATTATATATAATATTATCATAATATTATTTTAATAGCCTAATCAAAATAGATATCAATAATAATAATAAATATTACTACTACTACTACATGTTTTATGTTTTTGTAGAAATTGTAAATGAAGAATGTTTGATCAAATTGTAGAATAATTATTGCATACTAATGTGTAAGACTATTATTGGTATTTTATACATTATCACTATCACTACTTAGTAATATATCAAGCATAGTAAAATTCTACTCTTAGTGATATTTCAGTGATATACTAAACACGGTGATCATACATCATCCCTGTATTTGCACATTACTCTAATACTCATATTATCCTGATGATTACAACACTGATGATATATCAAACAGCACCTTGCTTTTATCGCCAACAGTTCAAAGGACGATGTGATTCTTGTGATTTGAATGGAGCATTTAATGCCATCTAGAAAAGTCAATTGTATGGCCTGATGACATTACATTCAATACCTAGTTAAATTTTAAGAAGATGCCTATCCTTTGCATTGGAATTTAGGATGAGCACTCCGGTAATTAGGCTGGTGCATATAAAACTCTCATATGCAATGTTTGTGTTATTACCTTGTTATACACACTGAAAAATTAGCATGGTCAGTGGAGGGCTTAAAGTATGGATTCAACTACACCATTATGTTGATGCATACTGTACTGTGTGTGCCTCGCTAGCAAGGCACCAGAGTGGTATAGGGCTATGTGCCCTTATAGTGTGTGCTGATTCATGCGTATTTGTGTTAGCTTCTGCCAGTTCATGCAGGTCATGCAGGCCATTTGCCAGTTCATGCTGGTCATGCTGATTCATGCCTATTTGGCTGCATGACCAGCATGGTTCAACAGCATATTCTGTGTCAACCTGTGACCAGCATGGGCATGGGATATGGTTACTTTAATGCTTAATTATGATGTGGTGATGCACTCTGGTGCAATAGAAGTGATTTTGAGGTTGATAATTTTAGGTAGAGCATAGACACTTCATGGGTGGGATACACATGATCAATGGGAGATTCATAATGGGTCGTTTTATTTACTTATTGTGAAATTGAGAAAGCCTTTACATGGGAATCTTTGTAGGTTAGGGAATCTAATATTTGCTTAATTGGGATTCAACCATGAGGGGATCTAATTGGACAACAGCAAATGAAATAATTAGGTTGCTTTGTTTCAGACTGAAATTACCCTTTGTGCAAGCAGTTTTGCTCAGCATCCAGTGTAGTTCGTCTATTTTCAAAGCTCCTATTTTACTGATAGAGTTGAAATCATTCAGAATGATTTCTTTTTGAGGAAGAGAGTTCAGAGTAATTCGTTACTACAGGGGACCTAGGGTATGGTCAATAGGTTTGGTCTTGGTCGCATGGAAGTTGAGATATGAGTTTTCTGCAGTTAATTTAGTGGTTCTGGAGCTAATCTGCAAGAAGGGATTTTTTTAGGTGGGAAAAAAAGAAGTAACAAAGTCAAGGTACCATAGAATTGGAGGTAAGCACCATTTCATTTTTGCCATCGCAATATGTTTACTCTATATGGAGGCAATGGTTGGTAAATTGCTATATTCTGGACAGAGGCAATGGTGTATAGAGGCAATATGCTTTCAAGTATGAAAATGCCTAAATGTCAGCATATATGATCCCATGGCATCAGTGTCGTTCTGGAGGTAATAAAACATGACATAGTGCTTCTTGCAACCAGTGACCTAGGGATGGGAGCAAGGCATTTATGTTTTGTACATGTTCGTAGCTAATGTCATATTTTCCTTCTGACCCTTCCAGGCAAAGGCAAAGTCTCACAAAAAGGAGGAGGCAAAGGGCCATCACTGAATGAAGGGATGCAACCAGTTGATGATCCCCTCCTGATATGAATCCAGCGATAGAATTTTTGTTATCATCTTTTGTTTTTTTTTTTTTTTTTGGCCTTTTCTTGTTGCAGTATACTTTGCACCACGGGTTCATGGTTCGTTCCAGGTTGCTCAAATCTCGCGCATGGAACAAGGGAGGAATGTTTGAGATATTACCTCCTGTCCAAAATAATGGATATTCTTGATGACAGCAGTTGAAAGTGAATTTTGGACCCATTTTACATCAAATCTGTTCACTTAAGGTGCGTTTGGTTACATTTTTTGATTTTTAATTTTTAAAAAATATTTTTTATTTTTTTTATTTTTATTATTAATAAAAATAAAAAAATAAAAAATATGTTTGGTAATTACATTGTATAAAGTAAAAAATAATATTTGAGGACGACAGATGAAGAGCTCGATGAGTGAGAAGGGTTTCAAAAAGAGGAAAAAAAGGAGTGAAAAGGTGAAGAGTCGATGAAGGAGAAGGATTCGGATTCTTTACTTTTTGATTTGGTATTTTTGATGTGCGGAAGTAAAAAATAAAAAAAAAAATAAATAAATTTTAAAAAAAAAATTTTTTGCTTTGCATATAAAGTAATTATTCTGATTTTTTTTATTTTTCTTTTTACTTTTCATGATGTTATCAAATATTATTTTTTAATTTTATTTTTTAAAAATTAAAAATAAAAAAAATATATTTTTTTAATGACTAACCAAATGCACTTTTAATTTTTTCTTTGATTTGTCATCTAACTAGTGTTTAGCCAGCATTCTTTTAGTTGTGCTTTTTTACTGGCGATCTCCAGGTGAGAAATGATAAGCATGATCAAAGTGTTGGAAAATTTTATCAGTTTCTATTTCGTAGACATCAGATGTTGCCTGGGTTCAAATTAATGTCAGCACTATTTGTTTCTCCTACCTAAGCCTTAGCAAGCTTATTATAAGCTCCATATCTCTCTACATTACATGTTGGGAAAATTATCTATAGATTTTTGGATTGATTCAAAATTACTATTAAATTTTTTAAATTTTATAAAATATTTTTAAATTATTAAGAAGTTATTTCTAAATTCTTACTATTCACGCAGATTGGTTATACAGATCTATATTCAAATTACACATGTCTATATTTAGATTACACGATAACTTAAATATAAATTTGTGTAATTTGAATATAAATCTATGTAATCTGAACATGAACTTGTGTAATCAATCTGTGTGGATGGCAGCGATCTACAAATAACTTCTTAGCAGTTCAAGAATTTTTTATGAAATCTGAAAGCTTTAGTAACTTAAAAATTATTTTTGAATCAATCTAGAGGTCTATAGATAATTTTTTCTTGCATATTTGTCTGGCTAGCTACGTGAAGCATCGGTGATAGTGTATCACTTGTTTGCCATTTGGTAACAGAATTTTTTTCGAGGGAGAATAAAAATCTTCTGTGCTTTTTGTAACATAATATGAGAAATGAGCATGATTAAATCACAGGTGGCTGGTGCTAGTTTCAGGTTTCAATTTAGCGAGGGAGCAACCATGTGGTTCTGGAGATGAACAAGATTAGATTAAGTGTTACCATGTAATTAATACCGAAGAGTTAAGAACTTGTCACGGTTTAATATATATGGGAAGATGGCGCACAGCTATGTGCAGTGGTGTACCAGGCCTTTCTGATAATTAAAAGAAAAAGGTAAAGGTAAAATAAAAGGAAAAAGGTAAAATGAAGGGGAGAGTGATGAAAAATAAAGACGGCAATTGAATCGGATTGGATCGGTGGAATCAGATGGAAGATACATAAAATATTTATTAATTTATATCTGATTTATTTATTAAACGAGTTTACATTCAGTTCTGAATATAATTTTTTATAAAATAAATATTTTTATGTTATTTATTAATATTTTTTATCTTATTTTTATTTGCTCATCCAGAAAGAAGGGACACAAACTTGCTACCCACGCAAACATCCGTGGGTCCAAACACGTCCCTTTCTTCCCGTGCAAAGCGTCAGTGGTGCTGCCTCGTCCTGTCTTGAATTTTTCTTCTTGGTTTGGGATATGATGGACGACTCGGAACTTTCCGGGAAATTTCCATTGGCATATTTCAAAGATATTGTGAATTTTAATTGAACTAAAGAATATTTTTCCTTGCATATTTTACCCTGATCGAAGGACTTTGGCTTTTGTCCACTCCAGCATAAAATATCCTATTACTTAAGTGAACACAAAAAATTTTGAAAAATGGTAGAGCAAAGCGAAGTGAAATAAGATTTCAGGTCCGTGACATGAAGGAATCGACTCGTAGCATCGATTGGACCACGAGGCACAGTCATTAAAAGTGGGGAACCAGTGGCATAAATGCGCAGTTTTGTGGGTAACATAATTGATTCCAGCGTAGGAAAAGACGAAATCGGTGAGAGCTAATAAAAGGGCAGCCGGGGTTGGATTGGTTCTGCAAGGGAGGTGGAACTCATTCATGTAGAAAGACTTGGAAGGGTGCTTCTTCCGTCGATGGTGTCATGGAATGAAATATAAAGCAAGGTGCGACTCATCTGTTCTCTTTCTAAACACCATGGCTTTTTGGTTCGAGATGTTTATAGCTAAAGCATGTTGAGAAGTGATTTAATGTTCAAGTGCTTGTTATAGAGGACTGAAATCATCTCTATTTTCTTAAAAATCTTGAGCGTTCTGTAAGATGTTTATGGCTAAAGCATGTGGAGAAATGATTTAATGTTCAAATACTTGTTACAGAGGACAGAAATCATCTTGAGCGCTAGCTATTTTCTCAAAATTCTTGAGCGTTCATCCTTTCTATTCCGGAAAAAGTGAGAGTCGCATGGAGATTAGGGGATGGTGGACCTGCTTCACTGTAAGCATATATCAAGCGTACAGAAGAAGGATTGATTGCAAAGAGAGTATGTGACATGGAAGATTGGTTGGGATGGACAAAAAAAATTCTTGGATTTCAAGCAAAGTGGGCGTGGGAGGTATCGGCAAAATTATCACGGTGTAGCTGGTCCTAAAGGGAAAACAATATATGTTTGTTCTTGAATATGAATCAGAATGCACTCGTTCTAGATGATGTCTGGAACAAAAAAAAAAATATTGAAATATTTGTTCAGAAATCAAAAATGGATCTTAATATTTTATTTTTGGATGATGTCTGGAATGAAGACATCAAATATTTAGTCATGCACAAAGGATCCATAGAATGGATGAATAAATGATTATTTTTGGTCATGAATCTAGATGCATGATTTCTGGACGATGTATGGAATGAACATATGAAATGTTTAAAGGACTAGCAATACTGAGCATGTTTGGATTTGGAAGATCATTTTTTTGCCAAACAAAGAGCTTCTAGTCATTTTTTTATAAATATGATATGTTTTTATGATATATGAGCTAGGAATCAGAAAAAATATCTGAAAAGCAGACCAATTTAATGCAAAATTTGCATTTGTCAAGGATTTTCTCTCCTTTTCATGACAACCCTCTGGCATACCAAACTTGGGTGTAGTTTCAGAGGTCTACTTCAAAGAGGTCTTCCAGAAAATATCACTGACAGTATGACTTTTTGCTCGGTTTCAAAAATCTTATGCTCTCTATCTCTCTTTCACACCATAGTTAGCCTCTCAGTTAGGGTGAAAGGGATTGGATTTGCAAGCTTTTGGTGTATCACACAGCTTTCACTCTTAAAGCTTCAAAGGTGGAAAGGTAATGTCGAAAGAATTTTTACTTGATTCATAATGTTGCACAATCATGTTAGAATTACATAGTTGTTTAACTTTTCTTCTTTATATTGCATGAACTATAGGGTTTTTGTTGATATATGTTGGAGGTGATGGGGCTTCTTGCATAAAGCACATGTGTGGCCACACTGCATGTACATGGAGTTTTGAGGAGGTAACTTCATGTACTACTAATAGCCTATTGCTGTGTTTTTGCTTTATATTTTGTATTTCACATCATACTGCATTAACTTCTTGTTGACAAATGGATAGGGGGTAAGTAGGCTCAATAAAAAGGAACCAACCCACACCAAACATGTTTTGTACTCCTATTGTTTCCCTTCAAATATACGCATTGAACTATTTTGCAACTCCCTAATCTGAATGCTTCAGTCTCTTTGCAGTCACAATTTTGTGAATTTACCAAACAATAGCCTGAAAGTTCATACTGTAGCAGTATCCAAGTTGATATCTTCTCCCAAGTCATGTGACAAGATGGACATAGCCATGCATGTACTTGGATGCAGAGGCCACCCTTTTCTGTTCTTTGGGGTCAGATGCCTAACCATGCTGGGCCATTGGTGAACTCTGATGCCAAAAGACAGCTGCATGGAGGGTGTGTATGATGAAGGAGAGAGTGAAGTCCGTGGATCAGAAATACACTATGATGCCAAGCACATCAGCATTACAACATGAGGCCATGCAAAGAGCTCTATGATGATGTAATTCTGCTGGCATAGTGTGCATCCATCTTTGGCTAGGGTGCCTTGCAGGTAACATTTATTTCTTCTATAGGATTGGTTGTTGCTTATCTGGATGTAATGCTGAACTAACTGTTTCTTTCTAACGTCAAGGCATGCAGTTCCATCCCACGAACCGCAATTTTTGATTCCTCTTTTCATATCTGATCACATCATGATGCAAGATGGAGGAAGTATGACATGCTGTAATTGCTATTATCAATGGAGAAGGGGATTTGTTGCAAACCTGTAATTCAATAATATAGTTTATCTTTAGTATGTTGGCAAAGTTGAGTTATAGAAGCATTTGTTACCAGTTAACTTCAATGTCAACATGTTTCCTCTTAATTTTAACCGAACAAAGTCTGATTAAAGCATTGGCCCAGTATTGTGAACTACTATCTGCTTGCATGTTGTGGTTGCAGGATCATATGGTAGCTATGAGCTAGTAAACCCAGGATCAGTTTATAGAAGCATTTTTTCAGTATGTTAGAGATGAGCCACCACTGGGTTTCAGTAATGCCAATTTACAATAATGTGTTTTCTCTGTTCCGTGTGCATGGAATGTCATCTCATAATCTACTTCTATTACTGCGTTACATCTAATTTAGTGTGCATGGAATGTCATCTCATGATCTACTTCCATTACCGTGTTACATCTAATTTCGGCATTTAGTTTCTGCTAGAAGTGGTTCTCTCTCCTTTTTTTTTTTTTTTGTTTCTTTTTTCTGAGCAGAAATAAGCCTCTGCTTTACTTTATTGGACTTGATTTTTTGCTCTTTGTTCCTGTGGAGGCTTAGGTGCCATGTGAGTTTCAGTGGTCGTACCTTTTTTTACTGCATTGCACCATGCTACATATGGATCTGGGCACTGGGTGCTTGTATTACACTCTTGACAAAAGACTTGAACATTACCTGGACTTCTATATGAATTTATTCATAATTATTATGGCGGTAGGCGTCAACTGGACTGGACGGCTAACAATACCTTGGGATTTAACTGTCAAAAGTATATCGGCTAGACTTGAGTCCCAGAGAAAAAAATCGCTTAATTAAGTTTGATGATTAAGGTTCCATTACTATCAATTAGGTTTTGCTATAAATTATTATGGTTTATTGGTGTCTGGATGCGGGTCTCTCTCTCACTGTGGTATTTTTTTTAAAAAATTTTTATTGTATTTTATTTTAGTCCATCCCTTGCATTCGAATTGAATGTTCCTGCAGCCATAATCCCCCAAATATGAATTTATCCTTCAGGGTGCCACAAAGAAGAAACTGATTTAATGATGATATTACTCTCTCTATGCTAGCCCTGCTATTTGGTTTTTAGAATTTGATATCATATGTCCTTGGGCTGAAAGAAACAGGTGGGTCTTCATTGCTGTGATAAGAATCATGTGCAAGGCCCAGCTTTGATTTCAATTTTGAAAATCTCCAATATACCATAAATAGTGCTCTTTTGTGAAGCTAAGAGAACCTTCAATCGAAAAATCTCAGGAGACTTGCATGAAAGTGAAAAAAGAGAAAGGGTTTTGGGATAGAAATCAAGTGATTGAAGAGGGAATTTGTTGTTGGATACTAAGGCGTACTAGAACACTTGCCTTTCTCTTATGTTTAGCAACTTCTTAAACCGACGACCAATAAATGGCTCATCCAAATTGCAGCAACTGAAGGTACCTCCATTGACAGTCTCTTTTCGGGCCAAAGAGAGAGCTCCAGCTGAGGGAAAGGAGATGATCGAGGGTGGTGGTGATCAGTTGTGCCTTGTTTAGTAGCTATTCTTCTCCATGATCAAAGGCAGCCATCAAAGAGTTTACAGATACTGAACTGCAGAGGGACTCAGTAATCAGATCAAAGACCCACCCACCCTAGAAGAAAGTCCATGTCTGCTTTTCAGTTTTAGGCCCTTGAAGTTTGACTAAGCCCAAAATCGAGAAGTCAAAACATACTTAGGTGAGGTCCAATCGTAAGCTCTCGAAGGAACATGAGTTGAGCCCAACCTTAGTCTGGTTCGACCTGCTGAAACTCAGTGGTTTCTGGCCATGGCATTCTCAGACCAGCTGCATGCTAGGCAATCTTAAGTTTGATTCAAAGTTATGACAAACAATGCTAAAGCTAAACCAGCTGAACCTTCAATGGTGTAATGCAAATTACAAGTCGCATTCATCTATCAGAACCTCAACCAAAACCCCTAAAGGAAACATGGAAGCTAAAACGATCCACAATGGAGGCGAACCATGCCAAAGTTTATTTATTTTGATTCGACACAATTAACTGCCCTTGTATAGATCCATCCACTAGCATGGAAAAATAATATGTCACACATGGGAGGGGAATCGATAAAGTTGAGACTCGTGACATCGAATCAATATGATTCACCACATATAACGCCCCCCATCTGTAGTAGTTTTAGTTTTTCCTATAGATAATATAAGCCACTCTAAACGAGTGTAACATAGATATTAGCTTCCTCGTATCCTCCACATAGGGTTTCTATTTTCATAGTGCATTTATTATTTTTTTGTTTTGGCAAGAAAACGTGCATTTAGTTTTACACCCGCTAAGAGATTGGCAGAACATAGATATGCCCCTTATCCGGGATGTTAAAATCTTCCTCTCTTACGATTCTTCTCAACTATTGGTTTGTGATACGTGGGATTCATTTATTTTATAGAAAGAACTTCTCTTCCTATTATTATTCTATCAAAATTAATTTATTAAAATATAATATTTATAAAAATTATTTTAATATATTTGATTAATTATAAAAAATAATTTATTGTAGAATGATTTATGTATGATTGAACATCTATTTTTTTAAAAAATTTATGTAAAATATTTATTATACTCTTGACTCTATCAAAACATACATTTTTATTCTCAAACTTTATATAGATATTAGTATAATATTAAATTATAACAATTTATTATATTAATATAATATGAATATAAAAATATATAAAAATAAAAAAATATATTAATATTAAAATTTATATTTATTAATATAATATTATATTAAATATTTATATTGGTATTGTTGGGTATAAAGTGCCCCCTGGTCGAAGTCTGCAGAGGACTGATCCTTCGGGGCTCCTCCGGCTCCCGACCTTGTACGTGACGCCTCTCCAAGCTCCCTCAGCCGTCCGGACTTCTTCGACGATGGGCTTCAGTGTTCACCCATTGGGCCCCCCAAAGGTCCTCTGGGCCTCGCTGTTAGCCGTCCTTCTACAGCAATCGACTACCCCGAATTCTTCCGGGCTTCGTCAGCATCCGAGCTTCCCTGACAACGAGATTTCTACAGTAACTGGGCTCCTTCCACATTTCTACGGCGGTCGACCGCCTTCAGGATTCCAGCGAGCCCCTGCGATAGCCGAACTTCTACCACGAGCGACCCGCTCCGAACTTCCACTACGAGTAGTCTGCCCCAAACTCCTGCTGCGAGCAGTCTACTCCGAACTTTACAGTGGACGGCCTGCCTCGGATCCCTACTGTAAGCAAATCCCATCCGAGCCTCTGCTGTAAACATATTTCTCCCGAACTTCCATCACAGGTAGACTTTGACCGAGCTTCTTCGTAGTCGGGTCCGGCCAACCGATCTTCGACCGAGCTTCTACAATGGGACATGACTCATCGGTCAGGTCGCTACTCCGAGCTCCCACGACAACTGATCTTTGACCGAGCTTCTACAATGGGACAGGACTCATCGGCCAGGTCGCTACTCCGAGCTCCCACGGCAACGACCTTCGACCGAACTCCCATAGCGATTGGATATTGGATGAGCTTTTACGACGATGGGCTCCAGCAACTGGTTCCTATAACGATCGATCGCCTCCGGTGCCTGTCGAACCTCCCCAACGCCATCGAAATCCATCACCGACCGACCCTCCATCAAATCCTTCATAAAATGAACTTCTCCAACGGATCATCTTCAGGCGAGTTTCCACATCGGGCGAATCCCAGATGGACTTCTCTAGCAATCGGATTCCTATCGGACTTCGCCAACGGAAAGTTCTATCCGAGCTTCTACAGGTATCAGTGCCTAAGCTACCGACAACAGTAGACTCGTCAGTAGCTTCGGGGACATCCGAGCTTCTCCAGACCAACAATAGAGAGCCATTCCGCTCCATCAGATATCCTAGCCGAGCTCCAGCCGACGGATCCGAACTCTCTGATAAGTTGCGACAAGAGCCGCCCTCCTGCTCCACTCCCTGCAACGGATTCTGTGCAGCTTCACCACTCTCTGACGAGTTGCGACAAGAGCCGCCCTCCTGCTCCACTCCCTGCAAGGATTTCATGCAGCTCCACCACTCTCTGGTAAGTCCCGATAATGGATACCACTCCACTCTCCGCAACAAGCTCCATGTGGCCCTGAACGACCCCTGACGCCACTACTTTCCGTAATAAACTCACGGGACTCTGAGCGGTCCACTACCAGACGGTTACAGATGTCGCTATCGGTAGTTACACCCTCCGTTTATAAATAAGGAACCTCCAGACACGTTTTTTCTAGGCTGGTAATTCTATCTCGAAACTCTGCCAAAATTTCTGCTCGAGCACTCCATTTCTGTTGAAGCAGATACTGACTTGAGCATCGGAGGGTCTTGCCGGAGCACCCCCAACTCCGGTTTAGACTTTCTTTGCAGGTCCGGCGGCGGCCATGGTCATCCCAGCTCCAGCTTCTCCGACTTCGATGAAATTCTGCACCAACAGATATAACATAAAGGATAGTATTAAAAAGATATTTTAAAAAAAAAACCTCTAATTCAGAGAAGTCTAAAAATCTACAGTCTTATGGTTTTTTTAATAAAATATAAAAATTATATTTCTATGAAAAGTTTTTTTTTTTTTATAATTTTATCTTTTTAAAAAATTCTAACCAAATAAATTGGATTTTTTCTACCTTTCCGTGAATTAGTTTGGGATGAGTTACCTCTATTGGGATAGGCTGAGGCTTAAGAAAATGTTAATATTTTATTTATTGGCAGACAACCGAGTTTTTCCGTTCGTTTCACGACCCCATGCACCGCTTGATTCAAAACGAACGTCGATTAGAGTCCAATTCCACCATCGCTGCTTTCGCAGAACTAGCAGTGTTTGGAAAGCCCGGGCGCTCTATTTATCTCTCTCCGGGTCACACTTTTTCCCTCCCCCCTCCCCAAAACCCTTGTCCTCTCTTCCTCTTTTCAGGAACAAGAATGGCTGATGAAAAGGTAAAGCCGGTGAAGAAGGAAGAGGAGGAAGTGGACGACGACGATGATAATATCCCCATCGCCGCTTCCAGGGCGAAGCCCGTAAAGAAAGAAGAACCCAAAGAGGAGAAGGACGACGACGATCATCTCCCTCTAGTCCTCTCCAAGAACAAGAAGAGGAAACCCGATGCGCCCTCGAAGCCCAAGAAAGGAAAGCTGGACGGAGAGGAGGATCAGAAGGTTTTCTGTTCTCTCTCATTGATGGAAATTTTTTCTCTTGGTAACTTTTTCGTTCTTTTTCATGGTTTTGCGCTATCTTTCTTGGTTTTTGATCAATTTGGTGGAAAAGATAAAGAAGAAGGGCGTGGGGAAGAGTAATGCAGCACGTTCTAAAGCTAAGAAAGAAGATTTAGAAGAACAAGACGAGAAGGCGGATAAGGTTTCGTCTTCTGTGAATTTCTTTCTTTTGATTGGCATTGTGGTTTTCTTGATATGTAATCGATTTTATTTTATTTTATTTTATTTTTTGATCGAGAAGAAGAAGAAGAAAAAGAAGAAGGTAGAGGAGCAGAAGGTGGTCGGGAAGAAGGGCAGGGGGGCTACTTCTTCTTGGAAGGAGAAGAAGGTGTATGATTTGCCGGGTCAGAAGCACGACCCACCGGAGGAAGTATATCTTCCTTGCCTTCTTTGTTTTCTTGTAAACGGCATTAATTTTGATTTCAGGCTTTTGCTTAAGGTGAGAAGTTTTCCTTTTATTTCGTTGAAATGCAGCGTGACCCGTTGAGGATTTTCTATGAGACGCTGTACCAGCAGGTGCCCAACAGCGAGATGGCCGCATTCTGGTGAGCAGTTTTATTTTCTTTTGCTCGTAGAACATTTTTTTCCACCATTTATGGCCCAAAGGAGATAGTTTTATATCTAAATATTCTATAAACAATATAATAGATTTGGTCAAAACAGGTCAATATGTTGTGGTGATATTTATTGTTTGAATTAAATCCTTTCTGGTTTCTTGCTTGCAGCTGTTTCTACTGTGAATGTATTGTGTTATGCTAAATTACTTATTTCCATATCCTTCTTTGTCATTATGCTGTCACTACACAAGGGTAATTGAAAAATATGTTGGATCAGGATGGTTGGTCAGACTAGCAGTTGATAGAGCTGCTTGTCCCTGATGATAATGCTAATTAACCTCACCCATGTTCTGGAGTCATCATTATTATAGTCATTGTAATGCACAGATGGCTTATCGTGGTGAAATATTTTCTTGATAAACATTTCTAATCACTAAAGTGACCTGTGAAAAGAATGCATTCTTTGTAAGAAAATATAGCATTGCATCCTATTGTAGTATTCTTGAAAAGATCTTGTTAGATAATGGTATCCAACTGTTCTATTTTTTTCGAGGTTTTTATCAAACCATAACCTGCAAAGGGTCTTTTGTGAACTTGCCTAGTTCACTAAATGTGATAAACTGGATGAACCATTTCTGATTAATGTAACTCTCATGAAATTTATTATTGGTGTGACTTGTGATCCTGAAAATGTAATAAATACCATCAGTACTTCAAACAAAGACTAACTTTCTGATCTTGTCCTAGGGTCTCTCTATGGAGAGCCTTCAAAACTGGAAATCATATTTTTCATGGTTGCTTTCCTTGACTACCTTGTCTGTTAAGAATAGATTGGTGCAAAAGTTTGTGCGGACACCTATATAACTGAAGTGATTAAGGGAACCCCGTATTGATGCTCTTATTAAACCATACATTGCATTGTTTTCCCCTCTTCCATGTATTTTTTGTCTACTTATAAATTACTGAACATATTGTGTAGAAAATGGTCCAATATTCTGTCCTCCAATTACAGTTCACATTCTATTTTGATTTGACAAGACATTTGTGACATTTATTCTTGCCTACCCTTGCTGTTGATTTAAACAGTAAGATAGATTAAGTAATTTATAAATACAAGAGAAAGAACACATTTAACATCCCTTAATACTAGTTTTTACATTGCTATGTACATTAGAAGTTTTACTGCATTTGTAAATTGCATTTTTAAATCTCTTCATGTTCTGACTTCAATCAACAAGAGGATAATTATTGTATTAGAGGGAGAGAAAAACATGTGAAAAGAGGGGGAAGGTGGGGTAAGGAGGTGCAGCTATCACTTAATGAATTTTAAGTAGCTTTGGACCTTAAGGCAAAGAGAATTCGCTAAATCATTAAATTTTTTGATTGGAGTTGAACTTATGGGACCGGTTAACCAATATAGTAAAAGCAAATCCGTTGCACTTCAATCTTCAAGAGTCCTTATCTCTTCCCACCTAAAATGCCAATTGTTTTGGAAAAGCTTCCCCATCTTCCCTATGAACTAGTTAGCGTAGATTGAAAGAATGCCTTCTGGATATGCCATGTAAGAATTGAAAACTATTGCATGTCATTATAATTAGAGTATCAATCATTGTGTTTGTTTTGCTTGGGGGGTATCAGGGCACACGTATTGTGGCATACCATATGAAAACTGCATATACATTGGCATGAAGTACGCAAAGCCATCAAAAGACTTGCAATAGGCTTTCTAAGTAACAAATTATTTTACATATTTGATCAGATTGCTCTCTAGCATATGTCTTATAATAGGAAGTAACTGGCATGCATAATATTATTTTGCAACTCTTTTTACATGTTAAGAAGATGAATAAGTTCAAAATTCATGATGAAAATCATAAGGTGTCATTTCACTATATTTGCACATTGACAAGTATTAGGTGTTGCATACATTTTGCTGTTATTACTAGAAGCTCATATATTGATAGCACCACTCCTGGTGTCCTCTCACTTATTCCATGTGTTGGTTTTAGTTTTGGTTCGGACGGCATGATAAGTAATGCCTTTCCTGCATGTAGCATTGGATCTTGCGGGCTGTATACTAGTTCTTGGCATGTTGCTGTGCCAGTGCCCGGAGAGCATGCCACCAGCACATGATACTGCAATCCTCAGATCCATGCAAGGTATTCTACAACATGAAGATTGACTTCAGGCACTACTATCAGATGCAACACTGTTTTAGCTGGCTGAATAAAGATGGTTTGATATAACTTTTGTGGAGTCTAGGGCTCAAATTAGGGTTTTGATGTATTAATTTCAAACTTATTTAATTTAATACTAAAAATACTGGAACTATCTTCCGTAAGGATGGAAAAAGGGGGGTAGGAAAAACGAAAGTGAAGAAAGAAGAATGATATGGAGATCCCAAGAGAAAAGGAAAGGAATGAGAGTAAGAACAGCTTGAAATAAGAGAAGAAAGTTCCTGATCTTGTTTCAGTTATGCAACATACTCTCTCCATACATCCATAGGAGTGAATATACAAAATCAGCTAACTATTCCCCAATAGTGGCCGGTCCTCTGGGATTTTTTTAAGATGGATGTTGCTGGAAGAGAGCATATAGACGCACAAGAGATATGGGGTGTGCCTCCTTCCCTCTTCTCTCTTTCTTTTTGGTGTTCCTGACTGGTAATTGGGATCCAAAATTATTACTATGCCTCTTAGTTGTATGTCCTTCCAACCCCTGTGTCAAATATATGTGTAGGTTTCATGCTAGGCCCTTCTCTTGTCTTGTATTGCAAAGATATATAGAGTGCTTTCCCAATAACATTTAGTGTTGAGTAAAGGACTAGTTTGGGCCTTGGATTGAGATGGTTGGTGCATCAAGGCCAGTAATTCCTTCGACTCTTATCATATAACCATATACTGTAGATTTAAGAACCTTACACTTTCTGTACAATAATATAAGCGGCATCTTGCTTTAGATAAGAACAAAATTAAGAATGAATACAGGATCAGCCAAACTTATCTCTATCAGTGTTCCTCTAGTCTGCTTGATGAAATTTGAATTGTAAGGTTTCTTTTAGTCTACCGGGTGATAATCCTTATGAAGTAGGTGTCTATTTGTTTATCCTTTTGCTCATAATCTTTGAGTGTCTCTATGAGTGCAAGGTCATATTGTGCATATTTTATTTGATAAAAACATATTCTTGGGGTCATCGATATGATAAAAATAAACGATAGTCTCATATGCTTTTTGATCTTGGATAAACATTGTGATATTCATCCCCAAAAAAAAAAAAATGTAGGCCGGAACTAGCATAATATTCGAAAGTGTGCTAATTGATCTCATGTTCGGAAACTTGGTAGAGCGTGATCACTGTAAAATGTTATGATCATGAACCAAGCATTAAAGTGTATTGGCTGCATCCCAGCCTGACACTAGCATAGTACTTAAGTTTTATGGTGCTCTGCCATGCTATTTCATTTTAATTCTTGGCATGCATTGGAGCAGGAGCATGCCAATTGCTGGCATGCATCTGGTAATGCACCAATTTTACATGCTGGTGAGGCACTAGCACTATATATACGATGCCATGCTATAAATCACAGGTGATTATTAGTATGGATTTTAATACAATCTTACACATTCATCTTTGCATAGAATTTTTTTTGGGGATGGATTTCTTATAAATGGAATGTTTATATTCACACCATGATGATTTTATTGTTAAGTTAATTAAAGAAGTTCTTTGACTGCATGTTGTACTAAGGGTATTGCTTTAAGTAGGGTATCAATGCATTGGTTGTTTAAGTAGGGTATCAATGCATTGGTTGATTTGGTTTGGGTCAAGGCCAGCCACCTATACCTACATATCAAGGATTGACCTGGAGCTGACTAGCCATCAGCTTAGCACTATTCTACCCATATTTCTTAGTAGGTTTACCCATCTGATCTGCTGGGCCCCCTTAACTTGCATTGTAGGGAGATCAAGCAAAACCCAAATTCCCATAGTTAACAATTGGTGGAAAGAGGGGTCAAAGGAATTGATTTTGCATCGCTTGAAATCACATGGAGTGGAAAACATGAATTACTTTGTTTGATTTGCGCTATGGTTGGTGAAGGCAGAGAAGGAAGCTGCCATAGTTATTAGAGTACCCCTTGTCACCTAAAAAATAAAAAAAAAAAGAAAAAAGAAAGAAAAGAAAAACTTGGCATGGTATGATTTTTTCCCCCAGTAAAAAGTCAATAGAACTCTCAGAAATGGCTTTCACTTTTTGTCTTGAAGTTTGCAGGCAGTCCTAGCTGATGATACTTGTCTTCTTGGTGGTTGGAAATTCAGTAAAGCATCCTTTTTATTTGTTAGGGGTTTTTTCATTAATTAAGTATTTCACTCTAGTCTTTTAGCTGCATTGGATCTACAATATTTTTTTCACCAATCATCTGCTTTATAGATTCCTTCAACGCATAACTATTTTCAGCTTCTTATTTTTTTTTTTTTTAATAATTCTGATACTTCCATATTTTTCTTTAGTCTTAAATGATCTCATTATCCTATGCCTAGGAAGCAAAAGGCCTCTGAATTTTCAATCCTAGATTTAAAACTTTTTGATGAGACAGATCATAAATTCTTAGTCAATGTGCTTGAAACAAGTACCATAATTGGCACAAGTAGACCTCTATGTCCATCAATATTCGATATTCTCACCTAGGTTTTATTCATTACTTCGTGCTTGAGCGGTAAAACTTCCATATCTAAGGATCAACAAACATGTGAGATTACTTTTCCAAATCATTTGAAGAAATTAGTCATTTGAATGAATGATGAATGAATGACCTTGGATATTAAAGGATGACATGGTTGCTTGTCAATCAAGTTAATGTAGAGATTTTTGATCAACAAACATGTGAGATTACTTTTCCAGATCATTTGAAGAAATTAGTAATTTGAATAAATGATGAATGGATGACCGTGGATATTAAAGGCTGACATGGTTACTGGTCAATCAAGTTAATGTAGAGATTTTTCTGTTATGGTTATAGAAAAAGTTGTGCAACATGTACATTTATGATAATCAAAAGAAATACCACAAATGCTTTATTCCATCACTGTGCAACATTCTTAAGGGGGATGGATCTTTGTATAACTTAAATTTGAGAAGTATGTCACCAATTTATTAATGATCAAGATTTTTTCTTCAAAATATCAAACTTATCTGGGATAATAAAAGGTTTTACGAGCATGATTGATGGCTATCATAGTGAAGAAAGTATAGCAGATATTTGATATTTAGAGCCCAAGAAGGACATTGCCAGGTGGCATACTACAATGCTGTTCTTTTTAGCCAAGATGAGACTGAGTTGCAAGCCTATACATGGTGAAGTGGAAGGCTTGATGTTTCATTGGCATATCCAGAATGGCTCTTTGGGTCGGATGATGTTATATATGAGAGTAAATGTTGTGGACATTTATCAATCAACTTGTTATAAAGTTGGTTCTAGATTGTAAAAAATTCCATCTGACATGGTGAACTATTGCCTTTGCACAATTGCAAAGGAGATCCATATGTATACTATGTAGAGCAAATGAAAGTTTGCTTTCATAATCAACATCATCATGTGGACTGTTGATCTAGTCAAGTACAAAAAGGGCACTGAACAGAATCCAACACCTGTTTTAACTGGAGAATCTCAACACATTTCTGTCCCATTCTGTGTCAATCTTGCTAAGGAAGCCCCTAAGCCTACCTAAGAAGAACAGGACATAATGAGCTTAGAAGAGGATGCGCTTGTGCTGATAACAGAGAGTTGTTTCCTGTGCAAAAAGTAGTACTAGACCAATGTTTTATATATGTCTAGAGGCGTATTTTTATTGTTCAAATTGGTATTATATGTGGTAGGAAGGCATATAAACTTGTTGTCAATGACAGTTTGCTGGGAAATATCTCCTGAGCTTCTATAAAAACTCAAGCTAAAGCAACACAACAAAAGAGGTCATATCAGTCTTCATGAGACACTGATCATGAACACTGAATCAGCTTCTTTATTTTAATACCATAAGTTGTTTGAGTTTTATGTAATTTGATGTCTATTTGTTAGATAAATCTTCTATGGATGTATATGATAGAGGAACTCATGATGGAAGGGCAAAGATAATTCTCCTGCCCATGCAGCTACAAGAAGAGCAGCATAGTTATTCTTAGCTAGAAGAGTGCTGATGGATTCTAATCCATACTCATCTGCCTAGGTGAATTTCTTGTGGTCAAGCATACTAGATCCATATTTAGGTTGTGAAAAATTGGAGTAGCTCCTCCAGGTAACAGCATCTTGAAGGATCAACATTTCACTTAATGACGAGCATTACGCAGTATGCGCCAAAGTAAATGGATTTATTTTAGCTTAGCAGACTGGCCCTATTCACCTCGTTTCAATATTTCTTAATGAATTTTCTGGGTTATGAAGATTCTGATGCAGAGGCTGTCACGCCCCAAATCTAGGACATAACACGGCCATGCTACCGAGGGATGGATCCACGATAACACGAAGCCAAAATTCATCTTCTTAAATATAATAACAGGTGTATCACAAATAAATATAATAATAAAGTTCAATTCAAATATTTAATTAAACCAAAACCGGTTCAGAGCATCTAAATCCAAAGATGAAATAATCCAAGCCTTAAAATTCATAATGACTACAATCCATAAATATAAACTGAATTCTAGTGCAAAAATTTTCAAGCTTGCTTTGCTGATCCCCAAGCCTGGATTTCCTTTTCATCAGTCCTAGCCTTATTTCTCTGTAAAATAAAACAAAAAGAATATGAGCTACACCAGCTCAGTAAGTAGACTTCCGCTTCCTTACCGGATCAAGCATAAGTTTTCTATGATAATGCATCATTTAGCAAATAACAATTATTGTAAAAATAAACATTTCATAGAGCATATAATAAAATAAGTTATAAGCTCATCATGCATGCATAAATCATGTATATTTCACAATTATGAATCGTAAATCATTTTCATCATGTATTTATGTCATGTTTCAAACATTGCTCACAGACATTCGTGCTAAGGTCACTATTATACCCGTGACAGGGCCATGTTTCTTAATCGACAGATTTCTTAATTCATGTGCCAATTTTATATCCGCTGCAGGGCCATGTTTCGTGTGGATGCTAGCTCCGGATGTCGACCTTCTCGAAGGGATTCATTCATAACTATCTGAGAGCCTTTGAAATCATTATATCTTTAAAGCATACATATACATAGATGGAAAAACAATGAAATTCATGCTTCATAATCATGCTATTTTCATAAGACATATTCATGAAATCAATGCTCATAATAAAACATGTTTTTTCATATCACATATGCCGATCCTTATTTTATGAAAAATTATGATTTCATCAATAGCAATTCTTTGCATAAAAATATGATCATTTAAAAAAATAAATAAGGAGCATAGGATCTACTTACCTCGATCGTCCTGGACCTTTTAATCTTCCTTAAAAGAATCGGACAATCCTATTTAAAATATTAAATCATCAATAAATTTTATTTCATATATTTAATAAAATTACATAATATAAAGAAATGACCGATTTGATGATCAATCCAATAAATCTCTCCCTTCGGCTTTAAACCGATTTAAGGTCATAGGTCCCTAGGAGTGGAGAAGGTGGCCTAATAGGGGATTCATAGGGCTTCTTAGAGAGAGAAAATTTTTAGAGAGAGAAAGTAGAGAGGGAAAGAATCCAATTCTAGAGAGAGAGACTTTAGAGAGGGATGAGAGAAACTTCTTTCATGTGTATTATTATTATTATTATTTTTTTATTATCATATAAATATATATTTTTCTTTTCTTTTCTTTTTCTTTTTCTTTTTCCTTTTTCTTTTCTTTTTCCTTTTCCTTTTTTTTTTTTTTCTTTTCTTTTTCCTTTTCTTTTTCTTTTCTTTTTCCTTTTCCTTTTCTTTTCTTTTTCCCGTGGCCTTCTTTGGCCGAAACAGGGGACCTAGAGGTCCCTGTACCTTAAACCGGCCGTTCACGGCCGCACCTTGCCCGGTGGTGGCCGGCGGCAAGGGACGACCTTCCTCCGAGTTTGGAGGGTCAGAGCCGGCGGTCGGCGTGACCGTCGGCGCTAAAAACCAGGAAAAGGGAGAGGCCAAACAGGGCTTTCCCTTTCCGACGAAATCCGGCGACTCCTGTCGCCGGCAGTCATGCCCACCGGCACGGGAAGGAAGGGAGAGAAGGGAGGAAGAGGAGAGACTAACCACAGCCTCCGATGACCTCCACCGGCGTGAAATCGCGGCGAGCACAAGTCGAGGGGCCGCGGCTTCAATCGGGAAAATCGAAGAAGAATTCCGCGATCGTCGGTGACTGATGGGTCTACTCTTAGAGGAGAGGAGGGGGGTTTTTATAGAGCTCGTCCTAGGATTTTTTAATGGCCCTAGGACTCCGATTCCTGATCGAAACCTGAGAAGGGAAGACTCCGATCAGGAGTCTTCCTCGTGTTTTTTTTTTTTTTTAATGGGCTTAGTGGGCTTTTGGCCCATCGGGCCGGGTTATAACAGAGGCTTGAGCATCTTTCCTTTCTTGGATGTAAGAAATATCACAAGAGTCATGGTTAATCTATTTTAGTAGTATTCTGGAGTCATTAGAGTTTAGGGCTTAAGTGCTTTTCTTTTTGATGCCCCTTTATATGGGTTTTAGCAAGCGATGAACTTTGATGTACACCAACCCTCCCAAAAAAAAACCCACAAAAAATAGTGATGAACTTTGAAGCAATTTTTGAAATATTTAATATATCATTATTAATTTAACATGTAGACTTTCGCATGCACTTCTTTCTCTCCATGTATCTATTCCTTCCAGCTCTTCATCTTCACATTTGTGTTTGTGCATTCTTTTTGTTCTCTTTCCTGAGTGCCCATACCCTGACATTTTCAGCACCAGTTGGTGATTTGTCGTAATTTCGGGACTGTTCCTTGTTTTAGTATTTTTGTTTTAGATCTCACTTTATGTCTTTTTTAATAAAAAAAAATAAACATGTGAACCTGCCAAGTAACTTCAGAATCTGGAAGGGATAATTCCTCTCAGCCTCATTCTGATCTTTCCCCACCCTTCTGTAGGATGATGGAGTGGGGTTTGCTTCCATTGGAGGAAGCTAAGAAGGTTTATGAGAAGAAGCTGAAAAAGGCCCATTACCAGAAGCTTGGATCACCTGTCAAGACCGTCTCTGTTAAAAAAACAGCAACTATCTCGGTTAAAAAAAAGAAGGAAACTGTCTCAAAGACTGCAGTTAAAGTGATAAAGAAGCGAAAGGCCAGTGATTCAGAAGCAGATGATGATGAAGACTTCATTGTGCACAAGAAAACATTCAAGAAACAGAAGATTTCTAGCTAACATGCTCCATCCACAACTTGCTTTATTTATCACAAGCTACTTTGTTGCTTCTTGCCATGCGCTAGTGCACACAGGTCTTTGCCACAGAATAGTGTACTTTTCGAGGTGTAGAAGTTAAGAAAGCTTGGATACATGTTGAATCCTGTGATTTATTATTCATTACCTACTGCAGACAGGAACTTCTGCTTTCTAATTGCTACCATATTCCTTTTGACCAGGCATGGAAGAATAGCAACGTGGAGGTTAGTTTTATCGTATAACGAATAGCGCTTTGACAACTAATGTTATAATCTATGACATTACTTATTTTTCTCGCTTGGAAAGAGATGTCGTGCCTGGTAGAAGTTTCATTACCTAGGGGGAAGTCATTGGCGATATTCTGTCATCCTATAATGCACTAGTGTTATGGGTCTTCTAAGTTGTCATTAAATAGTGTTAAAGTTTTTGCCTTCTAGTGTAAAGGCACTATTGTATCGGCAACACCTAAGGGAAAGCAGATGCTTTGTTTTGAAGAAGTCACACCTGGTGGAAAAAGAAATGATTCTATGTAGGATATGGCTTCTGCTAAGGAAGCAACCTTGCATTTTTATATTACCATCTTGATTGACTGAATCAAGAGATCACATCTTTGTGAGAATTATCTTAGTACTTTACGATCTTTTCTTCATGTCGCTTCAGTTTTCAAACAAAAAGATAATATAGAAGGAATTTGATGGCAGCCTGTCTGAAGGGTGAACCTAATTCTGAATTACTTTTTCTTTATTTTTTTCTTTCTTTTTAATTTGGAATCAGGAAGTCATTTGCCTTCCTAATCCACAACACATCCGCTACTTCAAAATTGGCCAACCAGCCTGCTGATATATTGGTCTCTCTTGTGGCAAACTCATCTTCTTAAAAATGTTGGGGCCTTTGGTTTTCTTTTCTTTTTTTTTTTTTCTTTTGAATGTTTGCTATATATTTGAGATTGATGGCAAGCTATGCAGTTTAATTTGTTTATTCCTGGTTGAATATAAGGGTGGAGGAAATCTTGAGAGATATAACTTCTTTTATGTTTTATTTTAGCAATTCACATTCCAAATATGGGAATTAGGATTTATTTGGTTTGTGGGAAGTATTTTTGATTTACTAGAATGTGTTTCCTGGAAAGTTGATACATGGGTGTATGATACTTGGGCAAGGAAAGTTGATACATGGGTGTATATAATATTGGGAAAAGTTGTTTGAGTATATTTGATTGGCAAAGTAAAATGACATAGGAAATATATTTGTTAAATGATTTGTGTGTGGTTGACCATATATTTTTTTGAAAAAATTATGTAAAATATTTTTTATTCTCTTAATAAATTAATTGACTATGAGTAGGGAAAAAGAGAGAAAAAAAAAAAAGATCTAAGGCACAAGGTTTAAGGACATTTCTCAAGTAAAGGGATTTTTACCTTGGTTCCTGAGGCCGTAGTTTCTATTTTTCATGGGGGTGGGAAACTTCTCATGGGAGGGTTATTTTTCCCTCTCTCGTTTGAAACCTCTAACGAAATATAAGCTATTCGTTATTTTCTCGTTGACCACAATTTTTCCCCCTCTCTTCTGACAAACCAAACCAAACGACTCCTTTAAAGGATGTGGCAATAGGAGCTCCTTAGATGACTTTGCTGGGTCTGATTTCTGAGGTCCACCCCAGCCCCATCAGGCAGGGTATCTTCGTAAAACTTTGCATGTGTGTGACAATTTTATGTGATCATCCGGTATTGATATCGGTCTTTTATTATTTATTATGGGACTGCAACGGGCCGAACCCTGGTTCGGAATCGCCAACGCTTGTTAAGCTACTGCCCTAACCTGGCCTGTTGGTAACCTTGCTCTATCTATCCAGCTTCACTGTTACTGGCTCCTTGGAACGAAATTATTGAACAATCAAGGGTGTTGCGGCCAATTCCCTCATCGTCCGATCGTCGATGTCGTACACCTACAAAAAAATCCTCACAGACCGGAGATACCTCCAGCGGGGACCCTCCGACAGTCAAATCAGAGAGGAGACTAGGCAATAGTGAAAAATCAGAGACTCAGCGGGAGAGAGGGAAAGAGAGCTCAAGAGCTAAGAGGCGCTCCTCAAGACTCAACCCTTAGGACTTAAGACTTACCAATACTGTTGTCTTATCCCGTTTTATAGTAGAATGCGGTATGGTCCATCATTAATGGTGCAGACAACTGAGGAGTTGTCATATCGTCGGGGACTATCAAATCACTGGGGTCAATTTTCGTCCTTGACAGGACAACTGCCCATAGTGGTCGTACGGCGTTTGGGTGAGCTGGCCGACTATATGTCGGTATTCGGCTGCTGAGACGTCGGGTGATGACCCAAGGACACCATCGGCTGGTCTGGTGCTTAGCGAAAGTCGGGCGTTGGCTGCCACCCCCGACAGTGGGTCGGTGATTTGGGCTTGGCCGCTTGGCCGGTCGGGGATAGTATGAGTCTGTTCGACCGACATACCTTCGGTCGGATATCGTCAAAGTCATTGCCGGCAGTCATCGTCATGGGCCGTCGGTCGGTCCGGTCGGTAGAGTCGGACGTCGGTCGGACAGGTTCGAGGATAAGTCGCGTAGAGGGGTCGGCCGGTATATCCCAACAGTTGCCCCCCCCACTCCTGAGTCGGGTATCGCGTGGCCAATGTTTCCATGTGGGCGAGGCTTCAGGCAAAAGAAGTGATTTTCCATCACGTCATGCTCGACTCTGGCGACCGTACCTACGAATGACCCGATGTCAGACGTCCCATCGGGAATGCGAACTGCTATCTCCTCGGAACATGAGCCACCGTCCCCTTGGAAACATGGACCGCCGTCCCTTGGGAACATGAACCGTCATCTCCTTGGGAACATGAACTGCCGTCGGTTAATGAATCCCAAGATGCGGCTTTTCGCCATGTGTCAGGGAGCTATTGGGCCAAAACTGTTCACGCGGATGGAGGCGACGTTGCTCGATCTGGGGGCAAGTGCGTCGAACTGTCGGATCGAGGAAGGGCCCAGGCACTGCCACGTGTCGGCATCCAGGAAGCCCTCGTCCGACGTGCTTTCATTCCGACGTTGAAGGGCCTCATATATATGCGGCCACTTACATCCAAAACTTCACTTTTGTGCAAATCTGCTCCCAACGCTGAGGCTCTGTCGAGTTGTCCCCCAGTCCCAGGTAGTTGTCTTCGTGCTCTCCCTTTGAAAGCTCTTCTCGAAGTTTTCTGTTCTTGTCTTCCTGCACTCTTCCTCCTTTGCCATTTTCTTTTTGTTCTCTTTTCTGGGGCTAGCGTCATGGCTAGAACCTCTCCTCCAGGAAGTCAGTCGGGGAACCCAACCGACGATTTCGGTCGACCCGGAGGTGGAGGTTTCTTCACTTTCGAGGCAAACATCGAACAGCTCAGGGAGCAGTACAGTATCCCGAAGCAGTTCGAGCTCTTCGCCCCTGGGGTTGAGGGTCTGGTTAACAACCCGCCTCCAGGCCAGGTGGCCTTTTATGTCGAGGACCTTCGGGCAGGTCTTCGTTTCTCGATTCTGGAGTTCGTCTGGAACGTCTTAGATTACTACGGACTTTGTCCGGCGCAGCTGGCGCCGAACTCAGTCCGGTTGATAATCAGTTTTGCATTGCTGTGTCGGCTTTTACCAACCTTTCCTCGTATTTCTCTCTTTCGGATGTTCTTCATCCTCCGAGCCCACCCGAAAGCCGAGGGTGGTGGTTCTTCAATCCCCGGAAGGGTCTTTCGTTCATCATCGATCTTCCATCGTCGATCCACGGTGGAAGAATCAATTTTTCTTTGCTTCCTCTCCATTACCTTGGGGGTTTCCTTCCCGCTGGGGTGACCCTCAGACTCAGCCGAACGAAAATAGTTGGGTAGAGGATGGAGACCGAGAGGACTTTCACCGACTGAAGGATGTGTCGGTGCCGAAGCAGAGGGAGCTCGTCACCGAGCAAGCTCTGTACGATGCCGGCCTAAGTTCGATTCTCCGTTTAGGTACATCTCGATCTGTCGGTCGTCCTTTGCCTTTTCCATCCATCTTTGGACTTGTGCTGACCCTTTGTTAAAATTGCAGAGATGCCGTCGAGAGTGAGGCTGACCGATGCCAACATTCGCAACATGTGGCGAGGAAGAAACCGACGCCTGGGGCCAGACCTTCGCGGCCTCCCAAGAGGTCTCAGATAGCATCGCCGACTGACATTGCGACGACGGCAACGTAGCCCGACACTGAACATGCATCGGGTTACGAGCCAGTCATCGCCCTGTCGGTGCCGGTGGTGCCATCCGAAGCACCGTCCGAGGAAGGGGCGGCTGAGGGGGCAGTCGAAGGAGCGTCGGCTCCCCCACCCATGGAAGAGATTTGGCCGAAGCACGTGAGCCCAAACGACCTGCGGCGGTGGGCGTCGTGGCCTCGGGAGGGATCCAATCGAGCTCGAGCTTCCCATCCCTCTCTGATTTTCGGGCCTGGACGGCCGAACGAGGAAGGCTCCGATGGCATCGGGCGACGACACAAGTCGGTCGGTCGCGCCACGTCATCCGACGTTCAACTTCCTGAAGGAGCGTCGGCCCTGGCCAACCATGATTTAGCTAGGAGGTTATGCCAGGCGACCATTCTCCCGACTGACCGGGAGATCATGAGAGTCGGCTGGTGACCTACATGCTTTCTTCTTTTTATCCGACTATGATCCAGGTGAGCTCCTCTTCTTCCTCTTTCCTCTTCATTATTGTTTTCTATCGATTCAATTTTCTGACAACTGGCCTTCTGCCTGCAGCTGATCTACAATATGTCGAGCTGGAGGTCGGGTATCAGAGGTTCGACGACTTCCGGGCAGCCTGGAAGAAGAGGGTCGAGATCGTCGAGGCTGAGAAGGCGACATTGGTCGATCAGCTGAAGCTGTCGGTCGACCGTGAGGCTAGGCTCGAGGAGAAAATCTCCTGACTCACCAACGGCCTAGTTGCCTCGGAGGTCGAGCTTCAGTCGGCCCGCGAGCAGATCCAGCGCAAGACCCGCTCCGTTCACCGACTGCGGCGGGAGCGGGATGGCTGTGTCAGGGAGCTCGAGGCCGAGCACGAACAGCTTCATGTCAGCCTGGAGAAACTGGCCAAGGCCGAGGAGAACTTGTCCTCCGTCCAAGCCGACGCCGATATAGCGAAGGCGGAGTCGGCCAAGGAGGTGCTGAGTGGGGCGGTGGAGGACTTCCGTGGCTCGGACGAGTACCGGGAGGAGCTCCTCGAGAGCGACTTCGCCTCCTATCGGGTGGGGTACGAGGATGCCCGGGATGCGATTCAGAGTCTGCACCCGAAGCTTGACTTGAGCGGCATCGTCCCTCCAGGGTCGGAGGACCAAGCCATAGAGGAGGAGGCCGACCCACTGTCAATGGAACGAGTTGTCGAGGATGAGACAGCTCCAACCCCCGATCTCTCCCCGACCCGAGCAGGCACACCGGTCGCTCCTGAACTCCACCCGATGCAAGAAGTTGACTCAGACGAATAGTCAGAGTATCCGTCCGTTATCTTTGTATTTTTATTTTTTGTTTAGTCTTTGATATCTGTAATCGGGTCTCGTCCAATTTTATAATCGGGCTTCGATCCAATTTTGTAATCAGGCTTCAGCCCATTTTGTAAGTTGTTTTAACTTAACAAAATCAAAGACTTTTCATACTTTTTTTCGCGTGCGGTTGAATGTGTTTGATCGTCCGAGCCATCTCCGAGTGCATAGGTCGTAGCTCCGACATATCTCATTAAGACGTTCGGTAGGATCTAGCGTAGCCGATCAAAGTAGTCAGTAGCGTGCGTCGTGCCAAGGACAGTGCAAGCCCCGATCGCAGGCCAGCATCCCGACCGTCATACAGATAGCATAGGATCCGATGGTCGAGAGCCATATCGATTGTAGGTCGAGTGTCCGCCGCTCGAACCTTGGTCGGGCATGTACATCAGGTCGAGTGTCAGCCGATTATCGGATGTAGCTTATTGGACAGGATAATGATGACAAGTCGAATATTCGTTGTTCGGCCCTTGGTCGGGCATACACGTCGGGAGTATGATAAACTGTGGCAAGCCGAATATCCTTCGACTGGTTGTAACTAAGTCGGTGTGTCGTAAGTCGAATACCCATTGCCCGACCTTGGTCGGGCGGGTACATCACGGTGAATGATAAACGGTGGCAAGCTGAATATCCTTCGATCGATCGTAACCGAGTCGGTTTGTCGTAAGTCGAATACCCGTTGTCCGGACCTTGGTCGGGTGGGTACGTCGCGGTCGTCTTGGCGTTTTGCCCTTCTCAGCCGAAGCTAAGTGGGCAAGTTAGCCAGCCGCATCGGTCGAAGCCTTTTGCCTTTAGAGGTGGAGGCCGTTGGTTCGGCGATCGAGCTGTAGGCTCGGCGTAGATTCGATGATCGAGTCGTAGATTCGGCGTAAAGTCGTAGATTTGGCGTAAAGTCGCAGATTCGACGTAAAGTCGTAGATTCCCAACGAGACGTTGGGACCAAGTCGAGACGTCGAGGCCCGTATTTCTGACACGGGCCGACCTTCGGCAAGGAGCCAAACTTTGTAGACTTTAGAGTTTTGAAACTGTATTGTATTCCGAGCGAGAAGGGCATACAGGATTCATTGGTAATACAATTTCAGGTTGTCAACATTCCAAGTCCGGAGAATGGCCGTCTCTTTCAGGGTTTCAAGTCGGTAGGCGCCCGGCTTGCAGGTGTCTGCAATCTTGTAGGGTCCTTCCCAGTTTGAGGACAGTTTTTCTTGATCATGAGGCTTCAAGACTTCCACCTTCCTCAAGACCAGGTCTCCGGGTCTGAAAGATTTTGGCCTAACTTTAGCGTTGTAGTATCGGGCCACTCTTTGTCGGTAGAAAGTCATGCGGAGTTGAGCCTCGCATCGAAGCTCGGGCAGGAGGTCCAAGTCAGCTCTCCGACACTCGGAGTTGCCTGGTTCACAGTATTGCTCAACTCTAGTCGATGGTAGCCCGATCTTTAGTGAGATCATTGCCTCCGTCCCATAGGCCAGGTTGAAAGGAGATTCTCCGGTCGGGGCTCGGGGTGTCGTTCGATATGCCCACAGAACCGAATGCAACTCTTCGACCCAGAGGCCTCTGGCTTCATTCAGTCGAGTCTTCAACCCATGTAGAATGGTTCGGTTGGTTACTTCGACTTCTCCGTTGGACTGTGGATGGCCGATCGAGGTCAGCCTGTGCGTGATATGAAATCTCACACAAAATTTTCTGAAATCATTGTTGTCGAACTATCGCTCATTATCGGTGATGATGGTATGCGGTAGTCCGAATCTAAAGATGATGGATTTTGGACAAAGTCTTCTATCTTATGTTCGGTGATTTACGCCAGAGGTTTGGCCTCCACCCATTTGGTGAAGTAGTCGATCGCGACAACTATAAACTTTCTTTGGCCAGACGTCGAAGGAAAAGGGCTGAGTATATCGATCCCCCAATGGGCGAAGGGTCATGGGGCGACAATGGCAGTCAGTTAGTTGGTGGGCCGGTTGGTGCGGACACCAGAGCCATCAAAAATCGGCAACATAATTTAAGTTCGATTTGGATCGAAGAAGCCTCATTAAATTGATTCTACTTCAGTTATTTATTTTAATGCATTTGGCTTTGGGTCCATAGGGCCATACTTGGATTTGTCCACGTCACCTTTGGAGCCACCACTCTCCACATGCCAAGAGAAGAAATATGCATGCCAGCATGTGCCGTGCTCATGCCAAGTTGTGTCAAGCATCAAGCACCCACATGGAGTTTCATTTCTTCCTTAGAATTTCTTAAGAGTTCTTGGCTACTTACTTATTTTGTTGAAGGCTGATTTCTTTCCTATGGTAGATTATAATGCTTTACTTTTTTGTGGAGGGTTGATTTCTTTCTTGTAAAGATAAGAGATTCCTAAACAAATAGGACCCTTAGAGTCCTATATAAATCTTTGTATCTTTCATGAAAAAAAATAATGAATGATTTTACAAACTCCACAAATACTTGTGTCAATCGCTCCGAGAGGGAGAGGGTGTGAGACCCAAAATCGCCCCACAAGGGGAGGGTGTGAGGCCCACTTTCTATCCTATTCCTTCTACTTAAGATTCAGTGTTCCTACGACTTTGATCGACTCCACCATCTACCCACGCAAGCCTATTCCGTCAAGAGAAGATCTGTCTCCTCCAGAATTTTCATCTGTCGTGCTGAGAGAAGGAGTGATTTCTTATTCTATAGATCATATGTTGTCAAGGACCTTCGTTCTTTAACAGTTGATCTTTGATTTTTTTTTTTAATCCGATGTTGGTAAAGACCTAGTTCTTTATCGATGGATCTGTTTGGTTAAAAGATTAAGAGCCATAATCAGAGTAGTTTTTTAACTACCACGATCCGGATTCTTATCATCTTCTTGAATTTGCTCACGGGTTTAATATTTTATTTTCTCTCATTCTATTCTTATTTCTTTTTTTGCATTTACTCGTGAGCATGTTTAATTTCTGCTATCTGTTTATGAAATTTTATATTGCTAATTATTTACTGATCTCTCGAATGGCATTCGTCTGTATCATTTAGATTGATCTCGCTTTAGTCTCGTATCAATCAATCACGCCTCCTGAGCAGAGTATAGGCAACTATACTATCTGTCCTGGAAATAATGAGCCCCTGACCGGACGTGATTTATTGTTGATGAACAGAAGAGAGCTTGATTATTAGGATTGATTTTCTTTTTAGGATTGTCCCGCATCAATTTGGTATCAGAGCAGGTTGATTAGGGCTTTAGTTTAAATTCAGCAATTTAAATTTTTGCAAGTTAAATTTTCGCACTCTAAATTTCGTACTTTACTTTCAAGCATTTTAATTTTTATTGCACTTTATTTCTGCATCTTAGAGTTGCATGACCACTAGATCAGGTACCTGGTACCAACATCCTACTTCCCCACCCAATACCAATATGGATCCCAATATAGCAGCCATCATTAATGCTCTGACTGAAAAGTTTGATGACATGAAAAATTTTATGAAAGCCATGGATGAGAGAATAGTGGTATTAGAAGAAGCTAGACAGAAACAACCTGAATCTGAGTCTCCCCGACTACCTATAGGACAAAGAGGTAGGAATCTAGAACTTGATCGACCTATAGGGGCACGTCCGCACCATAACCAGTTCGATCAAGATGAGCATATTCTTAGGAATGTGAAAGTCGAAGCCCCAAGTTTTGATGGTTGTCTAGATCCGAGAGAGTACCTAGATTGGGAATCAGGTATGGACCACTATTTTGGATGGTACGAAATATCTGAAGCAAGGAGAGTTAGGTTTGCTAGGATGAAATTGGTGAGGCAAGCCCAACTTTATTGGGAAAGTGTTGAGCGTCTTCTCAATCAGAGAAGATAATATCCGATAGAAACCTGGGATGAGATGAAAGAAAAACTCATAGAGAAGTACCTCCCCACCTCTTACCAACAAAGACTTTTAGATCAATGGCAGAGGCTTACTCAAGAGAATAGATCAGTCACCGAGTATATCACGAGATTTGATGAATACCTCATGAGATGTGGAGTAGCCGAAGATAGAGTTGTTACCTTATCTAGATTTAGAGCTGGATTACGAGAGGATATTCAGCGTGAGCTCTTTCTGCGAGAGGTAACCACGTTGGAACAAGCTTATCAACTTGCCTTAGATTTTGAAAGATTTTCTAGATATTCGACTCTCCGTCGTCCTGAACCCAATCGAGTAACCCTTTCTGGATCGAGACCTAATATTAATCAAACTCCTAGTAACAGACCTCCACTTACAAATCCTATTGGGAGGAAAGAAGATAAAGGAAAAGGAGATATAGGAGAGTTATCAAAAGGAAGTAGTTCTCGATCTCATTGCTTCAAGTGCCATGGTTACGGTCACTTTGCTGCATAATGCCCCAACCGATCATTATTCGTTGAAGAATTAGAAGGAAAAACTCTAGAAAATATTGAGGAGGAAGTTTATGAAGCTGATTCAGATTTAGCCGAGCAATTTGAGAGTACTGAGGACATCCTAGGTTATGCCACACCTGAGTCAGACCTTAGGCTTAGAGTCGTTAGGTATGTCCTAGTCCAAACTAAGGAAAGTGAAGACTGGCGTAGGACCTCTATTTTCCATACCTTTATAAAATTTGGCGATAAAATTTGTAAAGTGATCATTGATAGTGGTAGCTGTATCAACGCCATCTCCATCGACATGGTTAAGCGATTAGGATTAACTCCTGTAGATCATCCTAGTCCATACCGTGTGTCTTGGATTGATTCCTCCTCTATTCCCATCAAATTTAGCTGCCGTGTGCCCATCCAGCTTCATTCCTATCAGGATCATATGTGGTGCGATGTCTTACCCATGGAAGTCGGAAGTATCATATTAGGTCGGCCTTGGCTATTCGACAATGATGTTACGATTTATGGCCGTACCAACTCCTGCAGCTTTACTCATCAGGGTAAGAAGATCACGATTAATCCTTCCCCACCTAAGGCTACTAATAGAAAGATAGGCGATGGACCAAAAAAAAATCTTAAGAAGAAAAGCCTCAATCTGATAGGTGCTAAAGAATTAGAGACGATCATGAGTGAAGGATCACCAGTTTGGATGCTTGTTGCTAGAGAAGTTCGTGAGGATTCTAAGGTGGATTATCCTAAGGAAGTAGCTAGCCTTCTTACTGAGTTTCATGATGTCTTTCCTGAGGATCTTCCAAATTACTTACCGCCTATGAGAAACATTCAACATGCCATTGATTTAGTTCCTGGATCTACCCTACCCAACTTGCCCCACTATAGATTGAACCCTAATAAGCATGCCGAGCTACAAAGACAAGTTGGAGAGCTGATAAAAAAAGGATTTGTGAGGGAGAGTTTGAGTCCTTGTGCGGTTCCTGCACTACTGACTCCAAAGAAGGATGGTACATGGAGGATGTGCATAGATAGCCGTGCCATTAATAAGATCACCATTAAGTACCGCTTTCCCATCCCTAGGTTAGATGACATGTTAGATATGATGGCCGGATCCACTATCTTTTCTAAGATCGATCTTAAGAGTGGTTACCATCAAGTAAGGATTAGACCGGGAGATGAGTGGAAAACTGCTTTCAAGATAAAAAATGGTTTATATGAGTGGATGGTGATGCCATTTGGATTATCTAATGCTCCTAGTACCTTCATGAGGTTGATGACCCAAGTACTACGATCATTTATAGGAGTATTTGTAGTCGTATATTTTGATGACATTTTGATCTATAGTCGAACTAGGAAAGACCATTTAGATCACCTTCAAAGAGTGTGTCAAGTTCTTAAAACAGAAAGCTTGTATGCTAATCCTAAGAAGTGCGCTTTTATGACAGACCATATCATCTTTTTAGGTTTTGTTGTTACCCCCAATGGTGTATCTGCTGATCCTGAAAAGATTAGAGCAATAGTTGAGTGGCCGGTGCCCAAGAGTGTGCATGACGTGCGGAGTTTTCATGGATTAGCAACCTTTTATCATAGGTTCATAAAAGGGTTTAGCACCATAGTCGCTCCCATCACTGACTGCATTAGAAATGAAAATTTTGAATGGACTAGGGCAGCCAATAGAGCCTTTCTAGACATTAAGGACAAGATGACTCATGCCCCAATCTTACGTCTCCCTGATTTTTCTAAGATTTTTGAAGTAGCGTGCGATGCGTCAGGAGTTGGGATTGGTGGTGTCCTTAGTCAAGAAGGTCATCCGGTAGCATACTTTAGCGAGAAACTTAACGATTCTAAACTCAAATATTCTACCTATGATAAGGAGTTTTATGTGGTAATTCAAGCTTTAAGATATTGGAGGCATTACCTACTACCACAAGAATTTATTTTGTACTCTGACCATGAGGCCCTTAGATTCCTGAATTCTCAAAAGAAATTGAATCATAGATACGGTAGGTGGGTCGAGTTTTTGCAAGCCTATACTTTTATTTTGAAACACTGTGCAGGTGTAGAGAATCGTGCTGCTGATGCCTTGAGTCGTCGTCATACTTTGCTGTCCATCATTAGTATAGAAGTTGTTGGTTTTGATAAGGTTAAAGAAAATTATGCGGAGTGTCCAGATTTTGGTGACATACTTATCGCTTTATGTAAGGGGCCATCTAGAGAACGTAGTGAATATACCCTTCAGGATGGTTACCTATTTAGAGAAACTAGGCTGTGTATCCCCCGTATATCTTTGAGAGATTTTTTAGTTTGGGAATTACATGCTGGAGGATTAGCTGGACACTTTGGTAGGAATAAAACTATAGAGTTGGTAGAAGCCCAGTTCTTTTGGCCAAGCTTGAAAAGAGATGTCGTCCGAATTGTTGCCCAATGTAGAATATGTGCCGTGGCCAAGCAGAGAAAATAAAACACCGGTTTATATACACCCTTACCTATACCAGATTGTCCTTGGCAAGATGTTAGTATGGATTTTATTTTGGGATTACCTAGGACAGCTAGGAAGCATGATTCTATTCTAGTGGTTGTAGATAGATTTTCAAAAATGGCCCATTTTTTGCCTTGTTGCCAAACGTCTGATGCGTCGAAAGTTGCAAGGATATACTTTGATGAGATTGTTAGACTACATGGATTGCCTAAAATTATTGTTTCTGATAGGGATGTTAGATTTATGAGCTATTTTTGAAAAATCCTATGGCATCTTTTAGACACAAAACTAAAGTCTTCTTCTGCCTATCATCCGCAAACAGACGGTCAGATCGAAGTGGTTAATAGGAGTCTTGGAAATCTTTTGCGTTGCTTGATTGGGGAACATATGGGTTACTGGGATCTTTTGCTGCCCCGAGCCGAATTTGCATATAATAGCTCTGTTAATAGATCCATTGGCATGAGTCCTTTTGAAGTAGTTCATGGATATCAACCTAGAAAACCAATAGACCTCATCCCACTACCCATGCATGCTAGGATTTCCGAATCTGCAGAGTCATTTGCACAGCATGTCAAGAGTCTGCATAAAGATATCAGTAAAAAAATTAGTATGAGTAATAAAGTTTATAAACAGAATGCAGATTCTCATCGATGTGTTCAAGAGTTTGCAGAGGGAGACTATGTGATGGTTCGATTGAGGCCTGAACGGTTTTCCCCCGGAACCGTGAAGAAGTTACATGCCCGAAGAGCAGGTCCGTTTAAGATCATAAAGAAAATCGGATCAAATGCGTATGTTGTGGACCTACCTTCTGATTTTGGAATTAGCTCTACTTTTAACATTACAGATCTTATCGCCTATAAAAAACTAACTCGGATATCTAGTGAGCCATTTGAGCCTGAACCAACCTTTGAGAGCGAACCTATCCCTGAGTGTCCACCAGCCAAAATGTCAGAAAAACACGATCAGATTGAGAGAATTTTGGATGAGCAGATCCTTTCCACCCGGAGTCGAGACTATCAGCAGTATCTGGTCAGATGGCGAGGTCGATCGGAGTCTGAAGATACCTGGATCACTCGAGAAGAGCTGCAACGCATTGATCCCGATCTACTTGAGCGTCACCAGAGCGGAATCGACCCACACTCGACAGGGTCGAGTTTTTCCCACCTCAGGAGAATTGGTGTGGACACCAGAGCCATCAAAAATCGGCAACATAATTTAAGTTCGATTTGGATCGAAGAAGCCTCATTAAATTGATTCTACTTCAGTTATTTATTTTAATGCATTTGGCTTTGGGTCCATAGGGCCATACTTGGATTTGTCCACGTCACCTTTGGAGCCACCACTCTCCACATGCCAAGAGAAGAAATATGCATGCCAGCATGTGCCGTGCTCATGCCAAGTTGTGTCAAGCATCAAGCACCCACATGGAGTTCCATTTCTTCCTTAGAATTCCTTAAGAGTTCTTGGCTACTTATTTTGTTGAAGGCTGATTTCTTTCCTATGGTAGATTATAATGCTTTACTTTTTTGTGGAGGATTGATTTCTTCCTTGTAAAGACAAGAGATTCCTAAACAAATAGGACCCTTAGAGTCCTATATAAATCCTTGTAGCTTTCATGAAAAAAAATAATGAATGATTTTACAAACTCCATAAATACTTGTGTCAATCACTCCGAGAGGGAGAGGGTGTGAGATCCAAAATCGCCCCACAAGGAGAGGGTGTGAGGCCCACTTTCTATCATATTCCTTCTACTTAAGATTCAGTGTTCCTACGACTTTGATCGACTCCACCATCTACCCACGCAAGCCTATTCCGTCAAGAGAAGATCTGTCTCCTCCAGAATTTTCATCTGTCGTGCTGAGAGAAGGAGTGATTTCTTATTCTACAGATCATATGCTGTCAAGGACCTTCGTTCCTTAACAGTTGATCTTTGATTTTTTTTTTTAATCCGATGTTGGTAAAGACCTAGTTCTTTATCGATGGATCTATTTGGTTAAAAGATTAAGAGCCCTAATCAGAGTAGTTTCTTAACTACCACGATCCGGATTCTTATCATCTTCTTGGATTTTCTCACGGATTTAATATTTTATTTTCTCTCGTTCCATTCTTATTTTTTTTTTTGCATTTACTCGTGAGCATGTTTAATTTCTGCTATCTGTTTATGAAATTTTCTATTGCTAATTGCTTACTGATCTCTCGAATGGCATTCATCTGTATCATTTAGATTGATCTCGCTTTAGTCTCGTATCAATCAATCACGCCTCCTGAGCAGAGTATAGGCAACTATACTGTTTGTCCTGGGAATAATGAGCCCCTGGCCGGATGTGATTTGTTGTTGATGAACAGAAGAGAGCTTGATTATTAGGATTGATTTTCTTTTTAGGATTATCCCGCATCACCGGTGTTGTAAGTTGGCATACTTTTGACACGGCTCATACCTCTGAACCAAATCAGCCGCGTCTTTCCTCATGGTGGGCCAGTAATAACCCTGCCGCAGGACTTTGTAGGCCAAGGATTTGCCCCCCAGGTGACTCCCGTAGATCCCTTCATGCACCTCCCTGAGTGCGTAGTCTGCATCCGTCGGTCCCAGGCATCGTAGCAAGGGAAGGGAGAACGATCTTTTGTAGAGTCGTCCGTCCATCATTACATACTGGGAGGCCGCCCACCAGAGTCGCTTGGCTTCCACGGGATCTTCGGAGCTGGTTTCGTCAGTCAGGTATTGAACGATCAGGTCCATCCAGCTTGGCTCGATCGTTAATTGTAGTACCTCCTCAGCTCTGTCGATGCTCGGTTGCTCGAGACTCTCCACAAGTGTCCGGCCCAAAGTGCCGTAGGTAGATGTCGCAAGCCTGGAGAGTGCGTCGGCTCGAGCGTTCTCCGACCTGAGAATGTGGGAGATCTCGAAATACTTGAGGTGTGCCACGAGATCTCTCACTTTCTGAAAATATTTTGCTATGATCGGATCCCGTCCTTCGAATTCGCCTTTGACTTGTCCCACAATCAACTAGGAGTCGGAGAAGACTCTGAGGCAGTTGATCCCGAGCTCCTTCACCACTCTCAAGCCGGCGAGAAGCGCTTCATACTTGGCTTGATTATTGGAAGCTTTGAAGTTGAATCGGAGGGCGTACTCGGTAACCATCCCCTCCGAGTTGGTGAGCAGGAGCCCGGCCCCTCTCCCTTGGGCATTGGAAGCTCCATCTATATGTAACACCCAGGTTGACCCGGAGTCAGACTTAGAGGCCGCAGCTTCTTGCTCCCGTCTTCCGACATTTGGTCGGCTGTCGGACATTCCGCAATAAAGTCGGCCAGGACTTCGACTTTCAAAGCGGGTCGTGGTCGGTACTGGATGTCAAACTCGCTCAGCCTCACCGCCCATTTTGTCAGTCATCCCGATGTGTTGGGGCGGTGGAGGATCGCTCTCAGGGACTGGTTGGTGAGGACCATAATGGTGTGTGCTTGGAAATACGGACGGAGTCGTTGCGTAGATGTGACCAGGGCAAATATCATCTTCTCTGCCCTCGAGTATCGAGTTTCAGCCCCGCGAAGCACTTTGCTGGTATAATATACGGGCTGGTGAGTTCGGCTCTCGTTCTCCCGGATGAGCACCGAACTAACAGCCTCCAGAGTGGTGGCCAAATAAAGGTACAGTATCTCTCCGACCTCCAGCTTTGCGAGCAGGGACAGAGAAACCAGGTACTTCTTCAAATCTTCAAAGGCTTGTCGGCACTCGTTCGGCCAAGAGAAGTCCTTTGTCTTTCTCAGGATTTTGAAGAACGGGAGGCATCTCTTAGCCGACCGAGAGATGAATCGACTGAGCGCGATGATCTTTCCATTGAGCTGCTGCACCTCTTTTTTGGTGTTCGGATGCCGCATGTCGATGATCGCCTTTATCTTCTTGGGGTTGCCTCGATTCCGCATTGAGAAATGAAAAATTCGAGAAACTTCTCCGAAGCTACCCCGAAGGCACATTTAGTCGGATTTAGCTTCATCCGATGTCGCCGAAGAGTGCGAAAGGTTTCTTCCAAGTCTTGGGCATAATCTGAAGCCTGTGCGCTCTTCACCAGCATGTCATCCACATACACCTCCATATTTTGCTCGATTTGATCTTTGAAGATCTTATTGATGAGGCATTGGTAGGTGGCTCCTGCATTCTTCAGACCGAAGGGCATCACTTTGTAGCAGTAGAAGCCCTTGGTGGTCACGATGGCCATATGCTCTTCATCCTCGGATGCCATCCGGATCTGGTTATACCCAACGAAGGCATTCATAAAGCTGAGTAGTCGATAATTGGACGTCGCATTCACCAGTTGGTCGATCTTCGGCAAGGAGAAGCTATCCTTCGGGCAGGCCCGATTCAAGTCGGTGTAGTCGATACAGATCCTCCACTTTTCGTTGATTTTTTTCACCATGACGACATTTGCAAACCAGTCGGGATATGTGGTTTCTCTGATGAAGCCCGTCTCGAGTAGCTTGTCCGCTTCCTCGTCGATGGCTTTCTGTCTTTCAGAGGCGAAGGCCCGTTTCTTCTGTCTCACCGGCTTCGTGCCAGAGGTGATGTTGAGTCGGTGACTCATTGTTTCCGAAGGTATGCCAGACATATCTGCTACCAACCAAGCGAATACGTCGACGTTAGCTTTCAACAGCTCTATCAGCTGCCGTTGCCCTGGGTCAGACAACTGCGACCCGACCCAGACGACCTGTTCAGGATTCTTGGTCATCGGGATGGAAATCAGCTGTTCAGCCGGTTCACCCCGCTCTTCCTCTTCCCGTTGGTCTAGCTTGTCGACCGTCAGGGAGTCCTTTAATTCATTGCTTTGAGTGGAGATTTGGAAGCACTGCCGGACGAGTTATTGATCCCCGTGCATTTTTTCGGCTCTGTTTTTAGTCGAAAACCAGACCAGCAAGTGGTATGTTGAGACTATCGCCCTGAGGGTGTTTAGTTCAGGTCTTCCAAGTATGACGTTGTAGGCCGAAGGTACTTGGATGATCGTGAATGTCATGTGGACGGTGCTTTATCTTGGTTCGGTCCCAGCTGTCACGGAAAGAGTAATTTCTCCTTCCACCATGACGGCTTCCCCGGCGAAACCCACTAGGGGCGTAGAGACTCTCCTGAGTCGGTCAGTCGACAGTCGCATTCGAAAAAAGGTCGAGTAAAATAAAATATTAGTTGAGCTTCCATTATCTACAAGAATTCTTTTTACATCATAGTTCGCTATCATCGCTGAGACAACGACAGCGTCATCATGGGGAGTTTGGATTCTCCGAGCATCCTCATATGTGAAGATGATTACATTGTCTTGGCGCGGCCTCTTCGTCGACTCCTCTTCAGCAGTCGTCCTCCGATCCGATCGTCTGGAGATCATGTTGATGACCCCAACCGTAGGCTGATTATTCGCTGCCTCTTCAGTCGGTTGGGTTTGTCGGTCGGGAAGGGGTCGAGCCGGCGGGTCCCTTCGGTACTTTTCGAGATATCCTCATCATATGAGGGTCTCTATTTCATCTTTGAGTTGGATGCATTGCTCGGTGGTGTGATCATGGCCCCGATGGAACCGACAATATCTTCTCCGATCGAGGCTCTTTGCCTTCGGAGGCGGGGGCCGTCACAGGTATTCCTCTCCTTCGATCTCTATCAAAATCTGCGCACGAGGAGCAGAGAGAGGAGTGTAAGAGTCATACCTGCGATGCGTCGGTCTCGGACTCCGGCATCGGGGTGATCTCGGACTCCGTCATCGGGGCGAGATCCATTTATCAGTCGAGGGCCTGCTGGATTCAGCAGCAGTCCGGCTCTTCTTCTGCTTCTCCTTTTGGCCCGTGCCTTCGGTCAGGCGCCGGTCGGAAGCTCCTTCATCCGCGCGCATGTATTTGTATGCGCGCTCCAGCAATTCGGCATACGTTCGGAGGAGGGTCTTGTCCAAGGAATATGTGAACTAAGATCTCCTTAGCTCCCTCTTCATGGCTGAGATAGTCATGTCTTCATTGAGGTCCCGGACCTCAAGTGTGGCCGCATTGAATCGGACCATAAAATGTTGGAGCATCTTGTTTTCTCCTTGTTTGAGGGAGAAAAGACTGTCCGAGGTTCGCGGCGACTTCCGATTGGTGCTGAAGTGAGCCATGAAGGAATACTTGAGCTGTCCGAAGGAATGGATACTCTCTGAGCGGAGGCCAGAGTACTAGGCCCTGGCAGCTTTACAGAGCGTGGCGGGGAAGCCGATGCAAAGGAGGGCATCGGTTGCCCCCTGAATTGTCATAAGAGCCCTGTAGCTCTCTAGATGGTCAACTGGGTCGGTGGAGCCGTCGTAAGGCTCCACGTGAGGCATTTTGAACCGACTAGGGATCGGTTCATCGAGGACAAATCGGAAGAGAGGTTGGGTGGTCCGAAAATTGACGTCGTTCGAAGATTTCTGACCATCCACCTGGAGTTGGGCAAACCGACGGTCGATTTCTTCGAATCTACGTTCGTAGTCGTCCAACCATTGGTATTGCGAAACCCCGGGGGTCGAACCTCCCGACGAACTTGAGAGTGAGGCGGACAGTGTCCGCGATCGCTTCTCCTTCCTTGCCCGCTCCAGCTGGGAAGGAGAAGGACGTCGAGACCGGTGGGTGTCGCACCGTGGCCGCCTCGCCCCTTCTCGGTAGGAGTGCTGAGACGGCTGCTCTCTAGGAGGAGACGAAAGTTGATGCGGATGCCGGCGGCTGCTTCTGAACGGCATAGGGTGCGCCGCCGGTTGTTCTGCCGGCGGTTGCGGTAACTGAGTCGGTAGCTGTTGGAGGTTTTTGACCGCGTCTGTCAGAACGGTTATTTGCCGCACGATCATCGCGATTTACGCCTCCGTAGTTACCACCGGATGCGGAGAGTTAGGCTCCGCCATGGATGGTGAAGGAGAGGCCTCTTCCCGACGGGAGGAGCGCCTCGCCGACCCGATAGCTCTCGATTGCTGAGCTCTGATTTTCATCATTTCGAGAGATTTTTTAAGCCCCGTGGAGTTCGCTGGCTTACCTCTGTCGAGTACCCCTACCTGGCGCACCAAATCTGTTGCAGTCAATCCTCCCATCGCCCGATCGCCGGTGTCGCGCACCTGCAAGAAAAGTCCTCACAGACCGGAGATGCCTCCGGCGGAGACCCTCTGACGGTCAAGTCAGAGAGGAGACTAGACAACAGTGAAAAATCAGGGGCTCAGCGGGAGAGAGGGAAAGAGAGCTCAAGAGCTAAGAGGCGCTCCTCGAGACTCAGCCCTTAGGACTTAGGACTTACCAATACTATTGCCTTATCCCGTTTTATAGTAGAATGCGGTATGGTCCCATCATTAATGGTACAGACAATTGAGGAGTTGTCATATCGCCGGAGACTGTCAAATCGCCATGAGCTGTCAAATCACTGGGGTCAATTTACGTCCTTGGCAGGACAATGCCCCAGGATGGCCATGCCGCATGTCCTTGACAGGACAACTACCCATAGCGGTCATACGACGTTTGGATGAGCTGGCTGACTATATATCGGTATTCGGCTGCCGAGACGTCGGGTGATGACCCAGGGACACCATCGGCTGGTCTGGTGCCTAGCGGAAGTCGGGCGTCGGCTGCCACCCCCGACAGTGGGTCGGTGATTTGGACTCGATCGTTTGGCCGGTCGGAGACAGTATGAGTCTGTTCGGCCGACATACCTTCGGTCGGATATCGTCGAAAGTCATTACCGGCAGTCATCGTCGGGGCCGTCGGTCGATCCGGTTGGTAGAGTCGGACGTCGATCAGACAGGTCCGAGAGTAAATCGACGTAGAGGGATCGGCCGGTATATCCCAACAAAGGACAAAACAAACTTTCCTAAGCCAGCTTTGACTCGTGTTGCCGGTGATGTTTAGCTCCTTTGTTAGGGGTAATGTACTTTAGATTAGAAGGATGTTGCATCATACCAGGACCATGTATCTAATTAGCTGCAAACTTTCTAGCTTCACGGCTCGCTTCTAACTCTCTGTCATGAAGGTGGTTTTTTAGCTACGTCTTCATGGATCATGGTACAGCCGATGGACCTTGTTTTAGGTGTGATGCAGGAGAAATAATTCCGGTGGGCCATCATTTAGACGAGGGCACGAATAATTTTTCGTGACGCAGGGACGCCCATTTGTTTCACGCTTCAAAGTGCGCCGACCAACCATTATCCCACCCGTAAGATTCCCTTCGACACTCCATCAGTAGCTCAGTGACACGCCTCCTTTTACACCTTATAAAAGAGAATTATTTGAATAATATGAACGTATGAGACGGTTCTATGGAGTCATTTGAAATCATTGCGAATTGGATATTCATTATTCCTTCTTTCTTCCCCTGTGCATCCAAATATCTTGCTCTTTATGCTTGCCCTTTCATGTTTTATGCTCGAATCTGATCCAAAACAGTTCCATTTCTATTTGGGCTCGCTGCAATGCATGATAGAGATGATGAATCATGCATGGAATATGGACTTCAAAGTACATGATACACGGTGCTAATGGTGTCTCGCAGACACGTCTTTTTTGCCACCGACATCAGTCAGCAGATCTAGAATAATTTCGACATATAGAAAATATGACACGTCAGCCAATGCACACGTGGAGGCACATGATTGCATGCCCGACAACCAAGTGCATCCCCACAATTTTCCACACGTTTCTTTCCAAATCTCCAAAATGCATTCGTGGTTGTCTGCAGGCAGGGAAAGCGCGTCGCGTGTTGGATCCCGGTGTCCGTGCTGGCCGACCCGATTCCATCATCAGCAGCAGCAACGCAAACCGAAAGCAATGAAACCAACCAACCCCGAGGGAAAAAAATAAACGGGCGCGGGCGATAAAGTCCAACCAACTCAACGTCAACAACAGCGGGGAGAGCGGACGCCAAGAGAATAATTTAGTTTTCTTGTTTTTAAACGATTGAAATACCAAAAACCCAACCGCGATCATAAGACGTCACAACAAACGATTTTTTTTTTTTTTTAATTTTAAGTCCTCCTTCTTCTTAGTTTCCTCCCCGGGCTCGTGGGTCTCCTCCCTTTGACCGGTTCTCCTTCGACTCTCTTTCTGCCCCCTTCGATCTCTCCAGATCCTATCCTTTTAAGCCCTCTTATTCTTCTTTCGTGCAAGCATACGGCGTTGTTGTGATGTATTGATGTTAATCGCTTTGAGGTGGACGGAGAGAGGAGGAGGAGGCGATGGGCTTGTGCTTCTCGTGTGCCATCAAGGTCAGCGGCTCCAGTAGCAGCAACGCGGCGGCCGCCGGCGGTGGGCAGCAGTGCCAACCGGCGGCGCAGAACCGGAAGGGTAAGCAGGAGGAGGCGGCGGCCGGGAGGAGGGCCGGTGGGAAGGTGCCGTGCGGGAAGAGGACGGACTTTGGTTACGACAAGGACTTCCAGAGCCGGTACGCGATCGGGAAGCTCCTGGGGCACGGCCAGTTTGGGTACACCTTCGTCGCCACCAACAAGGCCAATGGGGAGCGGGTGGCCGTCAAGAGGATCGACAAGAACAAGGTAATTCCGCAAGACATGAGGCTTATGTTTTTCTCTTTTGCAGAAAGTTTCCTTCTTGCTGGATTCTTTTTTTTTTTTTTACCCACGGATTTGATTGACTGACTTAAACTGGAGATTTCTGTTTGTATCAGAGAGACATAAATATGTCTTAATCCTCAAGAAAAGGGGGGAAGATCGTGACACCAATTTTATTGTATATAGTTTGAAGTCATACCTTCTGTTTTTTCTTTTTTTGCTTTCAATTTCTTAAATCCTGCAAGCATTGATGCAATTAGTTAATTATTTGTTGCATCCATTACTACTGTGTTGATACATTTGAACTCCCTATTTAATCACCAATGAAGTACTCACCCCTATTTAAGCTTCAAATCAGTACGTGGCCTAAGTGTTATGGCTTAATTTTTCCTTAAATGCTTTATAATGAAATATTATTGTGATAATACTAGGAAGGCTGCAAGGCAAGTCAGTGTAAATCTCTTTCATCGGTTGATTATCACACATGGAGGAACTGCTAGCACCAATTTTTGCGAATTTGTAACCTGACAATATTCTAGACAGGCTAAAACTAACTCCAGAAATTAAGCATATGCCTTACTCCACAAAAGGATCAAGGGACAGGAAGGTAAACCACCCCCAATCAAAAATATAGAACAAAAGCTTAATCTTTCAACTGCTGAGGATGCTTTGTATTATCCTTTTTATAATCCTCCTAACTTTATTGTTTAGCAAGACAAGTTCTTGATTTATCTTATACTTCATGTAAAACCCTCTAGGTTTATCAATTTATTGTTCTTATATACTCAAGAGGCGATATGTTTTCACACTAGTCTCTGTCCCACTACCATCTTTTCAACACCCATTGTGTGTCCATTGTTCCAATCTAGAAAAAACAGCAGCTCTTCCCAACACCCCATACGGCACTCAACTTCCCTAAACAATTTTACGGACAAACAAAGAAGGAAAATAGTTCGATGGAGCAAGAGCACTTCCTGCTAGGTAGTTGATCCAGATGTGCTTATGTGTAAATGCTGTATGTTATGGTGTATCTTTATACTTGCTGTGCCTATGGTGTACTATCCTGGTATGAACAAATCCTAGTGTGTGCATATCAAACAATATGTGCCATATGACAAAGTGGCAACCCTTTAATTTAGATAGAAGAAAGTAATTGATTATTTTTTAGGTAGTCCTTTTTCTGAAAATAGACAATTCTGTTGTACTCTCCTAGTCTAAATCTAAGTATGGACAATTGGACATGTTAATCAAAAAGTACCTGCATCTTAGACTATTGTTGGACTGCTGTTCCTTGGTGAATGAATATAACATTCACTTAATTAAGCAGTGCAATGTTCTAAGGATTTCTATCTATTAATTTTGTGTGTATGAATTTTATATATCTCTGTTATTAATGGTGAAATATATTCTAGTGTTTTGTTTGTTCAGAAAATACTGTTCAATAGTTTGACATATTTATTTTTCATTTCTTATCTAATGATGTGACAGGTACCCCAAATTGAAAAATATGCCATACATTTTGTTTACAAGAAAATCTTTTCTGCATACCATGCATCTTCTGGATAAAGAGTGTCACTCCCCATTGTTCTTGGCCCTGAAACATGCTTGTAACGTTACATTCAAAGAAGTTGGAGAGAGATGAAAAATGACCGGACATTTTGACGGGGAAAAAAATGCAGCCAAGCTGCTCACATAGATGCTTTTCAGCTGAAATTTAATTTATATCTTTGATTATGCATTGGATAAAACAGTCATTACTATGCTTATCAACTTAACAACCAGTAGAGAATATTTGAATTTCATGAGGCATCTATTCACCTGCTCATAAATGTTTTATTGGAAATTGGTATAAGGTATATTATTTCTTGGCAGATGGTCCTTCCTATCGCTGTTGAGGATGTCAAGCGTGAAGTGAAGATATTGAAAGCCCTACAAGGACATGAGAATGTTGTCCACTTCCATAATGCATTTGAAGATGATTCTTATGTTTATATAGTTATGGAGTAAGTTTTCTCTTATCATTAGATTGATTGTCTTGTGCAGTTATGTTTAAAGTCGTTTGTATAGGTAGCAGTGTCTTTTCTTGACCCACTATGGGAATGAAATCATGATTTTATGTTTATTTGCATAAAAGAAGCTAGAATATAACATGATATACTGGAAATAGCATTCTTGCTTGTCTTCATGATCACTTTTAGACGTGATTTGCTTGCTAATTTATTTGTATTTGTTTATAACTAGTGAACTTTTGTTTGTGGGCCATTGCATTATTTTTATTTGGTATATCTTGACATGATATCTTTCTAACCAAAGATATAACGTAAAGGTAAATTCTGTATTACTGTCATATTGGCCAATAGGGCCACTGGTTGGCACCCCCTCTCCTCAGTGCATGTTCTGGGGAGAGATTCCAGGTTTGATCCTGGATGGTGGTGGTCATGCTGTATTTCTTCAAAGAAAAAAGAAAGGAAAAGAAAAGAAAAGAAGAAAGAGGTATATTGATAATTGTTATCTTCAGCTAAAAATGTTTTTCTTGGTAGATATTACAACACTTCATGAATCGGTGCACATAGCATTTTTATCTGTGTAGGATATGCAAAATACTCTTTTTATACTTCTCCATACCCTCTTTAGTGTTTTTAAACCTGTGGTACCCAATTGGTCAATCTGTTTGACCTGTTGTTAAAAATATAGGTCTGGTCAGGTGGTAAGGCACTATTCATAAAAGCCATGTAAAAGATTTAACTTCTGTAGCTCATCTGGGTGGTTAGAGGACCTTTTCAGTCCCTAGGATTGTGTATTTTTATTAATTTCTTTGTTTATGTCATCTGGAGCCATCTTTGTTTGCATCGTTTACCTGTGGCGTTGGTTTTTATTTTACTGCTAATATTTGCCTTCTCCGCTGAGAATATCATGAGTTGAATATTGTAAGTCGTAAAGTCTTTTTAGAGCTAACCTTGTAGCAGTTGCATTGTTTCAGTCATGTGGTCCCATTTTTGTTAGTCTATTCTGTTTGTTGAGCTGTACATGTATTCTTCTGAAAAGCAGATGGTGATCTCCTTTTTTTTTTTCTTTCCCCCAAAAAAAATGGTCATGACGATGGCTTTTGCATTTTGGACTTTTTATCAGATTATGTGAGGGTGGTGAATTGCTGGATCGAATATTGGCCAAGTAAGACTGCTTACTTTTCATTAAATGAAAAAAATCCTATTTTTTTGGGAAAAGAGAGAGAGAGAGAGAATCAGATATTCTCTTATTCAATTAAGATTTCAATATCTCAACAATTATCTTCCAAAGTTTAGATATGAATAAGTTTGTTTCGCAGATTCCGTTACTTTTTAATTAATACTTTGAGCACCTTTACAATACCTTTTTCAGTTTAGTTGTGTTGATCTTGAACAAATTCTCTGCAGAAAGGATAGCCGTTACAGTGAGAAAGATGCTGCAATAGTAGTACGGCAGATGCTTAAAGTTGCAGCTGAGTGTCATTTGCATGGTTTGGTACATCGAGACATGAAGCCTGAGGTATAGTTTGAATGCACAAAAGCAGTTGTTAAAATTCAGATCTAGTGATAGTTGATGTCTTTTTATGGGTACTAGATAGTATAACATCCTACATGCTGGACCTTTGCAGAACTTCCTTTTCAAATCAAAAAAAGAGGACTCATCCCTGAAGGCGACAGATTTTGGCCTTTCAGATTTTATCAATCCAGGTGTGCATAGGAAGCATGTCCAGTCTTTGTAAACTACCATATTTTGTGAATTTTTTTTCTGCATATTTATGTGATTTGGAACTTTTTACAGAATAGTATTTGAGGCAGTTGATTTGTATCTGTATAGATATGATATTTCAGATATGGCATATTACAGGGAAGAGATTCCACGACATTGTTGGTAGTGCCTACTACGTGGCCCCAGAAGTACTAAAACGTAGGTCTGGTCCTGAATCAGATGTTTGGAGCATAGGTGTCATAACCTACATTTTGCTTTCTGGAAGGCGTCCCTTCTGGGATAAAACTGAGGATGGAATATTTAGGGAGGTAAATTCCATTCTGGTTTCTGGGATATTCTTATCAAAGCAAATGATCATGATCCACCCAAAATACGATGGTAACATTCGTGTTTATGTTGATTTTTGCTGTTTGCTTCTGATAATTGCTTTGCTGATCGCGATAATAAAACTTGATCTCCATTTGTGTAATCATTTTTGGATACTAATTTTTGGACTATCTATAATCCTTTAACCTGTAGAGGTTCAATTTAACAGTTTCTTGTAATTATAATTTCAATGTGATGGAAACACCTTATGTTATCTTTTTTATCTGGCTGTCTTTTTGTTTCTGGTGGTGCTACAGTATTAGTCTTATTCTGTTGGATTGCAGGTGTTAAAGAACAAGCCGGATTTTCGTCGGAAGCCTTGGCCAAGCATAAGCAGCAGCGCTAAGGATTTTGTAAATAAGTTGTTAGTTAAGGATCCTCGTGCAAGATTGACTGCTGCTCAGGCTTTGTGTATGTATTAATTTGAGCCCTTTAAAATTTTAGGCTGGCCAACCCATCTAAGATAGATGGTACATCCATGGGTTGTTGAATTACTCATAACATCTGTTCTAAGGCTTAGTCATGGAATTTTATGTAAACAGCTTGTTTTAGTAATATCCATTTATAAGTTACAAAATCTCCTCAAACTTATAAAAAGGATCCTGTACCATACAATTTTGCTGGTTTTGTTTTTTTGTTATATATATTTTTTAATATCTTAACTTCTTTATGGATGTGTTTCTGACCTCTTGCCCCCCATTTTCACAGCACACCCATGGGTGAGAGAAGGAGGAGATGCATCAGAAATCCCATTAGATATATCTGTGCTTCATTACATGCGCCAGTTTGTGAAATACAGCCGTTTTAAGCAATTTGCACTAAGGGTAAACAAATTTGAAGTATTTTCAGAAAAATTGAAGCATAGTATGTTGCATATATTAGTATTTTGCAGATGCCATGTTTGGAATTTAATGTAACGAGTTGTGCAGGCATTAGCAAGTACACTAAATGAGGATGAGCTGGCTGCTCTCCGGGACCAGTTTGATGCGATTGATGTGGACAAAAATAATGCAATCAGTCTCGAAGAAATGAGACATGTAGGTTTTTCTCAATATTCAGCATAAAATTTGGAATCTCCATTAGTCATTCAGAAAAATTCTGATGGTGTTTGTTTGGCAAATTGGTTTTCCTATGTTTAAAAATTCATTGCCTTTCAGCAATTAGCTAAGGATTATTCTCATTCCAAAATAACTTTTTGTCTGTTTCATGACTTCATTATTCCCGGTCATTCTCTGTCGTTGAACATAGTATTTCTGAGACCATCTATGACAAATCTGTAGAGCTAAGGAGCAGACTTTCCAATGGTTAATTTATATATTTTTCTATTCAATAAAGCATTGATTTCAGCAATTCTTTTAAGAATCTTCATTTTGTATTGCTAGGTGTCCAGTGTAGTTTCATAACTGCTGACTGATAAAGAAAAATTAAAACTTCAATTTTTGAAACATGCTAGATGATTATTGTCAAAATGGTTAACTTGACTGTTATACTCATCTGTTTTACATTCCCAGCTAACTAGAAACATCTAGATTCCTTCTTGAGCCATGATGAAAGATAAAATTTATGCTACATACTGAGGGATCAGGAATTACGAACCTGCCTTACAACCTAGGCCTAAAGTTGCTTTAGAGCACAGAAGAGACAACTTTTAGATTCTGGATGAAATGCTTCAGTTCTTTGACAACACAATCAGTTTATCATTGCTCTTCAAAAATTGGGATCACGGAACAAACTGTTGATCCTTCACATATTTAACATCATAACTGGTATAGAAAATTTCATTATAGTATGCAGAAGGAAAGACTATGATATTCTGTCTAAATTCATTAACATGCAGAACATTCTTTTTAAATCTTTTCATTCTTCTGGAAATCTAAAATTTAAGTCTTTACATGCCATCAGAGACTGAATTTAGACAAAGTTATATTCAAAATTTTTGCACATCTTAAAGTTATGGAATGTGCATATGGTTTTCCTTTCAAAACCTCTCTAATGTGGTGAAGTAAAGTTGTTTTCTGCTTGCCAGAAAGGCATTCTAGTCTAAAGAATCTAATTAAGTCCGTGAAATTAGAAACCTTTATGATATCGCTAGTATTTTGATTAGGCTGGAAGCTGCCTCTCAATATTAGCTATAAACTGTAGTGTTAAATTTTGTACCTGTTTTACTGCTTTTGTTTGTATCTTGCAACTTTAAGGATGTGATATTGAATCTAACTTGTCCAACATAAATCAACAAACTTTTTCCTACTTATCTGTGAGACCAAGCTTAGTCAGATTCTATCTGCTGTATCTTTGATTTTGGTCAGAGAAGGCAGGCTAACTATGATACTGGATATTAACATGGATAAAGATTTGGTATTAGATCCTGTTGGCTCAGTAAAGTTAAAAACAGAACACAGGTGCTTTGAATTGAGATATCCATGTTAAGTATGTGCTGGATATGGAGGTCAGGCGTACATGTCAATTATATGCTTAGATTCTAATGGAACTAAACCTCATGGACCTGGCTAAGAAATACTGAATGTCACTTCTATTAATTTTACTTTCACTACTAGAATGATATTTGGATTTCTTGTCTACTTGAACTCATATTATAATAGTGGACCACTCGAAATTCTGCACCAGTATGCCTAACATGTTGATTATTTTACACTTTTTATATTTTCTCCAAGCTAGTGAACTAATATGCGCCAAAATACTTAACTACATCCTTGACCCTTCATGTCTCGACACTTATCATATCCAAGGAATGATGTGTGGGGTTGCTCCTAGACCTGGGCATGTTTCGGGTCAGGCATTAGGTTTAGACCACTCGAAATTCTGTACCAGTATGCCTAACATGTCGATTATTTTACACTTTTTATATTTGCTCCGAGCTAGTGAACTAGTATGCGCCAAAATGCTTAATTACATCCTTGACCCTTTGTGTCTCTATGCTTATCATATCCAAGGAATGATGTGTGGGGTTGTGATGCGGGACAATCTTAAAGAAGAGAGAAAAAAAAATCGATCCTAATGATTAAGCTCTCTTCTGTTCATCAACAACAAATCACGTCCAGCCAGGAGCTCATTATTTTCAGGACAGACAGTATAGTTGCCTATACTCTGCTCAGGAGGCGTGATTGATTGATACGATACTAAAGCGAGATCAATCTAAATGATACAGATGAATACCATTCGAGAGATCAGTAAATAACTGGTAATAGAGAATTTCATAAACAGATAGCAGAAATTAAACATGCTTACGAGTAAATGCAAAAAAAGAAATAAGAATGGAACGAGAGAAAATAAAACATTAAATCTTTGAGAAAATCCAAGAAGATGATAAGAATCCGGATCGTGGTAGTTAAGAAACTACTCTGATTAGGGCTCTTAATCTTTTAACCAAACAGATCTATCAATAAAGAACTAGGTCTTTACCAACATCGGATTAAAAAAAAAAAAATCAAAGATCAACTGTTAAGGAACGAAGGTCCTTGACAACATATGATCTATAGAATAAGAAATCACTCCTTCTCTCAGCACGACAGATGAAAATTCTGGAGGAGACAGATCTTCTCTTGACGGAATAGGCTTGCGTGGGTAGATGGTGGAGTCGATCAGAGTCGCAGGAACACTGGATCTTAAGTAGAAGGAGTAGGACAGAAAGTGGGCCTCACACCCTCCCCTTGTGGGGCGATTTTGGGTCTCACACCCTCTCCCTCTCGGAGCGATTGACACAAGTATTTGTGGAGTTTGTAAAATCATTCATTATCTTCTTCATGGAAGATACAAGGATTTATATAGGACTCTAAGGGTCCTGTTTGTTTAGGAATCTCTTATCTTTTATAAGGAAGAAATCAACCCTCCACAAAAAAGTAAAGCATTATAATCTACCATGGGAAAGAAATCAGCCTTCAACAAAATAAGTAAGTAGCCAAGAACTCTTAAGAAATTCTAAAGAAGAAATAGAACTCCATGTGGGTGCTTGATGCTTGACACAACTTGGTATGAGCACGGCACATGCTGGCATGCATATTTCTTCTCTTGGCATGTGGAGAGTGGTGGCTCCAAAGGTGACGTGGACAAATCTAAGTATGACCCTATGGACCCAAAGCTAAATGCATTAAAAATTTATTGATTGAAAATAAATAACTGAAGTAGAATCAATCTAATGAGGCTTCTTCGATCCAAATCGAACTTAAATCATGTTGCCGATTTTTGATGGCTCTGGTGTCCGCACCAATTCTCCCGAGGTGGCGAAAATTCGACCCTGTCGAGTGTGGGTCGATTCCGCTCTGGTGACGCTCAAGTAGATCGGGATCAATGCATTGCAGCTTTTCTCGAGTGATCCAGGTATCTTCAGACTCCGGTCAACCTCGCCATCTGACCAGATTCCGTTGATAGCCTTGACTCCGGGTGGAAAGGATCTGCTCATCCAAAATTCTCTCAATCTGATCGTGTTTTGCTGACATTTTGGCTGGTGGACACTCAGGGATAGGTTCGCTCTCAAAGGTTAGTTCAGGCTCAAATGGCTCACTAGGTATCCGAGTTGGTTTTTTATAGGTGACAAGATCTGTAATGTTAAAAGTAGAGCTAATCTCAAAATCAGAAGGTAGGTCCACAACATACGCATTTGATCCGATTTTTTTTATGATCTTAAACGGATCTGCTCCTCGGACATGTAACTTCTTTACGGTTCTGGGGAAAAACCGTTCAGGCCTCAATCGAACCATCACATAGTCTCCCTCTGCAAACTCTTGAACACGTTGATGAGAATCTGCATTCTATTTATAAACTTTATTGCTCATACTAATTTTTTTACTGATCTCTTTATGCAGACTCTTGACATGCTGTGCAAATGACTCTGCAGATTCGGAAATCCTAGCATGCATGGGTAGTGGGATGAGGTCTATTGGTTTTCTAGGTTGATATCCATGAACTACTTCAAAAAGACTCATGCCAATGGACCTATTAACAGAGCTATTATATGTAAATTCGGCTCGGGACAGCAAAAGATCCCAGTTACCCATATGTTCCCCAATCAAGCAACGCAAAAGATTTCCAAGACTCCTATTAACCATTTCGGTCTGACCGTCTGTTTGCGGATGATAGGCAGAAGAAAACTTTAGTTTTGTGCCTAAAAGGTGTCATAGGGTTTTTCAAAAGTAGCTCATAAATCTAACATCCCTATCAGAAACAATGGTTTTAGGCAATCCATGTAGTCTAACAATCTCATCAAAGTATATCCTTGCAACTTTCGACGCATCAGACGTTTGGCAACAGGACAAGAAATGGACCATTTTTGAAAATCTATCGACAACCACTAGAATAGAATCATGCTTCCTAGCTGTCCTAGGTAATCCCAAAACAAAATCCATACTAATATCTTGCCAAGGACAGTCTAGTATAGGTAACGGTGTATATAAGCCGGTGTTTTGTTTTCTCTGCTTGGCCACGGCACATGTTCTACATTGGGCAACAATTCGGACGACATCTCTTTTCAAGCTTGGCCAAAAGAACTGGGCTTCTACCAATTCTATAATTTTATTTCTACCAAAGTGTCCAGTTAATCCTCCAGCATGTAATTTCCAAACTAAAAAATCTCTTAAAGATGTACGGGGGATACACAGCCTAGTTTCTCTAAATAGGTAACCATCCTGAAGGGTATATTTACTACATTCTCTAGATGGCCCCTTACGTAAAGCGGTAAGTATGTCATCAAAATCTGGACACTCCTCATAATTTTCTTTAACCTTATCAAAACCAACAACTTCTATACTAACGGTGGACAGCAAAGTATGACGACGACTCAGGACATCAGCAGCACGATTCTCTATACCTGCACGGTATTTCAAAACAAAAGTATAGGCTTGCAAAAACTCGACCCACCTACCGTGTCTATGATTCAATTTCTTTTGAAAATTCAAGAATCTAAGGACCTCATGATCAGAGTACAAAACCAATTCTTGCGGTAGTAGGTAATGCCTCCAATATCTTAATGCTTGTATTACCGTATAAAATCATTATCATAGGTAGAATACTTGAGTTTAGAATCGTTAAGTTTCTCACTAAAGTATGCTATCGGATGACCTTCTTGACTAAGGACACCACCAATCTCAACTCCTGACGCATCGCACGCTACTTCAAAAACCTTAGAAAAATCAGAGAGACATAAGATTGGAGCATGAGTCATCTTGTCCTTAATGTCTAGAAATGCTCTATTGGCTGTCCTAGTCCATTCAAATTTTTTCTTTATAATGCAGTCAGTGATGGGAGCGACTATGGTGCTAAACCCTTTTATGAACCTACGATAAAATATTGCTAATCCATGAAAACTCCGCACGTCATGCACACTCTTGGGCACTGGCCACTCAACTATTGCTCTAATCTTTTCAGGATCAGCAGATACACCATTGGGGGTAACAACAAAACTTAAAAAGATGATATGGTCTGTCATAAAAGCACACTTCTTAGGATTAGCATACAAGCTTTCTGTTTTAAGAACTTGACATACTCTTTGGAGGTGATCTAAATGGTTTTTCCTAGTTCGACTATAGATCAAAATGTCATCAAAATATACGACTACAAATACTCCTATAAATGGTCGTAGTACTTGGGTCATCAACCTCATGAAGGTACTAGGGGCATTAGATAATCTAAATGGCATCACCATCCACTCATATAAATTATTTTTTATCTTGAAAGCAGTTTTTCACTCATCTCTCGGTCTAATCCTTACTTGATGGTAATCACTCTTAAGATCGACCTTAGAAAAGATAGTGGATCCGGCCATCATATCTAACATGTCATCTAACCTAGGATGGAAAAGCGGTACTTAATGGTGATCTTATTAATGGCACGGCTATCTATGCACATCCTCCATGTACCATCCTTCTTTGGAGTCAGTAGTGCAGGAACCGCTTAAGGACTCAAACTCTTCCTCACAAATCTTTTTTTTATCAGCTCTCCAATTTGTCTTTGTAGCTCGGCATGCTCATTAGGGTTCAACCTATAGTGGGGCAAGTTGGGTAGGGTAGATCCAGGAACTAAATCAATGGCATGTTGAATGTTTCTCATAGGCGGTAAGTAATCTGGAAGATCCTCAGGAAAGACATCATGAAACTCACTAAGAAGGCTAGCTACTTAGGATAATCTACCTTAGAATCCTCACGAACTTCTCTAGCAACAAGCATCCAAACTGGTGATCCTTCACTCATGGTTGTTTCTAATTCTTTAGCACCTATCAGATTGAGGCTTTTCTTCTTGAGATTTTCTTTTGGTCCATCGTCTATCTTTCTATTAGTAGCCTTAGATGAGGAAGGATTAATCGTGATCTTCTTACCCTGATGAGTAAAGCTATAGGAGTTGGTACGGTCATAAATCGTAACATCATTGTCGAATAGCCAAGGCCGACCTAATATGATACTTCCGACTTCTATGGGTAAGACATCGCACCACACATGATCCTGATAGGAATGAAGCTGGATGGGCACGGCATCTAAATTTAATGGGAATAGAGGAGGAATCAATCCAAGATACACGGTATGGACTGGGATGATCTACGGGAGTTAATCCTAATCGCTTAACCGTGTCGGTGGAGATGGCGTTGATACAGCTACCACTATCAATGATCACCTTACAAATTTTATCACCAAATTTTATGAAGGTATGGAAAATAGAGGTCCTACGTCAGTCTTCACTTTCCTTAGTTTGTGCTAGGATATACCTAACGACTCAGCCTAAGGTCTGACTCAGGTGTGGCATAACCTAGGATATCCTCAGTACTCTCAAATTGCTCGGCTAAATCTGGATCAGCTTCATAAACTTCCTCAATATTTTCTAGAGTTTCTCCTTCTAATTCTTCTATGAATAATGATTGGTTGGGGCATTGTGCAGTAAAGTGACCGTAACCATGGCACTTGAAGCAATGAGATCGAGAACTACTTTTTGATAACTCTCCTATAGCTCCTTTTCCTTTATCTTCTTTTCTCTCAATAGGATTTGTAAGTGGAGGTCCGTTACTAGGAGTTTGATTAATATTAGGTCTCGATCCAGAAGGGGTTACTCGGCTGGGTTCAGGACGATGGGGAGTCGAATATTTAGAAAATCTCTCAAAGTCTAAGGCAAGTTGATAAGCTTGTTCCAACGTGGTTACCTCTTGCAGAAAGAGCTCACGCTGAATATCCTCTCGTAATCCAGCTCTAAATCTAGATAAGGTAACAACCCTATCTTCGGCTACTCCACATCTCATGAGATATTCATCAAATCTCGTGATATACTCGGTGACTGATCTATTCCCTTGAGTAAGCCTCTGCCATTGATCTAAAAGTCTTTGTTGGTAAGAGGTGGGGAGGTACTTCTCTCTGAGTTTTTCTTTCATCTCATCCAGGTTTCTATCGGATCTTGTCTTCTCTGATTGAGAAGACGCTCAACACTTTTCCAATAAAGTCGGGCTTGCCTCACCAATTTCATCCTAGCAAACCTAACTCTCCTTGCTTCAGACATTTCGTACCATCCAAAATAGTGGTCCATACCTGATTCCCAATTTAGGTACTCTCTCGGATCTAGACAACTATCAAAATTTGGGGCTTCGACTTTCACATTCCTAAGAATATGCTCATCTTGATCGAACTGGTTATGGTGCGGGCGTGCCCCTATAGGTCGATCAAGTTCTAGATTCCTACCTCTTTGTCCTATAGGTAGTCGGGGAGACTCAGGTTCAGGTTGTTTCTGCCTAGCTTCTTCTAATACCACTATTCTCTCATCCATGATTTCATAAAATTTTTTTGTCATCAAACTTTTCAGTCAAAGCATTAATGATGGTTGCTATATTGGGATCCATATTGGTGTTGGGTGGGAGTAGGATGTTGGTATCAGGTACCTGATCTAGTGGTCATGCAATCTAAGATGTAGAAATAAAGTGCAATAAAAATTAAAATGCTTGAAAGTAAAGTACGAAATTTAGAGTGCGAAAATTTAACTTGCGAAAATTTAAATTGCTGAATTTAAACTAAAGCCCTAATCAACCGGTTTTGATACCAAATTGATGCGGGACAACCTAAAGAAGAGAGAAAAAAATCGATCCTAATGATCAAGCTCTCTTCTATTCATCAACAACTAATCACGTCCAGCCAGGGGTTCATTATTCCAGGACAGATAGTATAGTTGCCTATACTCTGCTCAGGAGGCGTGATTGATTGATACGAGACTAAAGCGAGATCAATCTAAATGATACAGATAAATGCCATTCGAGAGATCAGTAAACAACTAGTAATAGAGAATTTCATAAACAGATAGCAGAAATTAAACATGCTCACGAGTAAATGCAAAAAAAGAAATAAGAATGGAACGAGAGAAAATAAAATATTAAATCCGTGAGAAAATCTAAGAAGATGATAAGAATCCGGATCGTGGTAGTTAAGAAACTACTCTGATTAGGGCTCTTAATCTTTTAACCAAACAGATCCATCGATAAAGAACTAGATCTTTACCAACATCGGATTAAAAAAAAATCAAAGATCAACTGTTAAGGAATGAAGGTCCTTGACAGCATATGATCTGTAGAATAAGAAATCACTCCTTCTCTCAGCACGACAGATGAAAATTCTGGAGGAGACAAATCTTCTCTTGACGGAATAGGCTTGCATGGTAGATGGTGGAGTCAATCAGAGTCGCAGGAACACTGGATCTTAAGTAGGAGTAGGATAGAAAGTGGGCCTCACATCCTCCCATTGTGGGGCGATTTTGGGTCTCACACCCTCTCCCTCTCGGAGCGATTGATACAAGTATTTGTGGAGTTTGTAAAATCATTCATTGTCTTCTTCATGGAAGATACAAGGATTTACATAGGACTCTAAGGGTCTTATTTGTTTAGGAATCTCTTATCTTTTACAAGGAAGAAATTAACCCTCCACAAAAAAGTAAAGCATTATAATCTACCATGGGAAAGAAATCAGCCTTCAACAAAATAAGTAAGTAGCCAAGAACTCTTAAGGAATTCTAAGGAAGAAATGGAACTCCATGTGGGTGCTTGATGCTTGACACAACTTGGCATGAGCACGGCACATGCTGGTATGCATATTTCTTCTCTTGGCATGTGGAGAGTGGTGGCTCCAAAGGTGACGTGGACAAATCCAAGTATGACCCTATGGATCCAAAGCTAAATGCATTAAAAATTTATTGACTGAAAATAAATAACTGAAGTAGAATCAATCTAATGAGGCTTCTTCGATCCAAATCGAACTAAATCATGTTGCCGATTTTTGATGGCTCTGGTGTCCGCACCAGGTTGCTCCTAGAGCTGACATGTTTTGGGTCAGGCATTAGGTTTGGGTCAAGGATATGTAAGAGAGAGTAGCAGCAGGATGAGGTGACAAGTGAGAGAAGGAGGAGCGACAATGGCACAGAGAGAGAGAGAGAGAGAGAGTAGCAGCAGCAGGATGAGGTGACAAGTGAGAGAGGGAGGACTGACAACGGCAGCCAGCTAGTTGAGGAGCAGAGACAGAGAGGAGGAGCTTGAGAGAGAGAGAGAGAGGAGAGAGTAGCAGCAGGATGAGTGACAAGTGACAGAGGGAGGAGTGACAACGGCAGCCAGCTAGGTGAGGAGCAGAGACCGAGGAGGAGCTTGAGCTGGGGTCAGTCAGATGGTCGGTATGTTCATAGAGCAAGAGAGGCATATTGAGGAAAGGAGAGGGAGATAGTGGATCAGCCATCGAGTTCTCTTGATTCTTGCATTTTGTTTTAGAAAATTTAATCTACAACAATAAATAAAATAATAATATATAACTTATGATGCATAATTAATTACTCAATTATATAGAATAAATTAAATACATAAATATAAAATATATTTTATGTAGGGTTGGGATAAGAAATACCAAGCCTGAGCTTGGCCTGAACTTTGTCGGGCTTGAAAAATTGAGGCCATGTCTAGCCCAACGAGCCGAAAACTCCAACTTGAGCTTCACCGAAACTGGGTTGGGCTTGATTTACTTAGGTATAGCTGCCCCCTCTTTGCATGAGCTTATACTGTGTAACGATGAGGTACATTCCTACTAGCCAATTGAATTTATAGGTTTCATAGTGGGCCCCTCTCTTGTCTAAGTGTATAACTGAATCTATAACTGTATAACTTTAAGTGTATAACTTAAAGTGATAGTGGGCCCCTCTCCTGTCTAAGTGTCTATAGATTCAATTGGAACTTAAAGTGGAACACTTTTTGGTTCATAAAACTGAAGCTGCATTGAATAAAATCTTTGTGTAAGGTTAAGATTAATTATTACATTGTCACTCATCACATGATACCTTTTTAGCTTTAAAGGTGTGTATTTACACCTTTAGATTATTAGTCCTGCTTCCCCAGAATGTATAAATGAGTGATTTTGTAGCACCGGTGACCTTAATAATTAAAAAATTGATTTAAGTTAAGTATCCCCATGCATGAGATTGATATCCATGCCACTGTTTGTAGCATATCCAGTACCATGTGCCTTTGAAGGCATACAGCAAAGCACACTGGAACATCCAGATACCAAAAGTTCCCACTTCTACACAGTTCTGACAACTTATGTGATGCCTATAACTAGTAATTTAAAATAACATTAGCACCATTTTGATGGATAAGTATGTGAAATGTCATCCCTAACTCATAAACACATCATAGTTGTGGCGATTTAATATTAAAAAAGATAAAAGAAATTGGATATTGGTTTGTTTCTATGCTTTGTTAGACATGATTTCCCAACATAATGCCCTCTTGGTGCGATGATGTTAGGGTCATCAGTCCTTGCACCAAAGTTTGCTTAAAAAGACAGGTGATGGATATCTTCTTTCTGAGCCTTTTGTAGACAAATCTTCTTCTAAATTGTCTATAGTGTAAAATATTATTTAAAGGCTACTCCAAGCTATCACCTGAACTAGATGAGATTGCTTGTACAAGAACATCCATTATCACATATTTGGGAAATAATACTAGTCAATTTTCTCTTGCAATGAGTATTTCATAAAGTTCTGAAACATTGTTAGAACTTTCTACCCAATTATAATTGCTTGATTGGAGGTGGCTTCCTTCTAATTAGTTGTAACTTGTTGAATATATAACTGCCATCTAGCTTGTGCCGGTACAAAACTTGTACTTAAGTTCCTCTGAGAAATGACCTGTTAACATCTGCTTACATCAATGTTATTGATAAGTCTCTTAGCAATTGCAAACTAACATACATGTAGTTTAGGATTAGCTTCACTTCTTGGCACGGGCATTTTCCATAGATCAGTGCAAGTACAAGTAATCAATGTTTATTAAGTTTTGATTAACGTTTATGTACATGTTATGCTTTTCATTTCAGATCATAATCATTGTGACAATTTTGTCCAGGCTCTCGCAAAAGATCTTCCATGGAGACTGAAGGGGCCTCGTGTTCAAGAGATTCTTCAGGCGGTAGGCCACTGCCCTTACAAATTTTCATTCTGGTGTTATGCGCCCTGGTACACTATTTGCATTATAATGTGCATCAAGTCTTGATCATACCAGCAAGTCATTACTGTACAATTCTGGGAAGAAAATGATACTTTTGGATGGGTACTGGAAACCTGTTCTCTCTTGAACTAGGACCTTCGGACCATCCTGTTTGTGTTCCCGCAGTTGGGACACACTGGGACAGTGGATGCACCGGGTTGGACCTGGAGGCAAATTTTTATTTTTCTTTTATTTTATTATTAATGATTATTTTAGTCCATTCAGACTGTACCATTCTGTCCCGGTTCCAAACCATCCTAGGAGCACACTGAGACCAGGCCCAGTACTGAGATTTAAACAAATTAGTTCCAATAGTTGAGATAGAGCAAAGTTGGAGTTTTGGAGGCAAAAGTGTATGTAGAACAAAACTAGACTTGCTTTCTCTATTTTTAAGGGATGTTATGCTGCATGAGAATACATACATACATACATATATATTACACACACACACACACATATCTGCACTTTCTATAATAATTTATTTCATTCTGGGAGTAATGAATAAATTACAGTTGTCTAAGTTTTTAGAACAGCTTTCTCAGCCAGCTGACAGTCTACATGATTTTCAGTTGAAATTGCTTGAAACCTCTTTTTTTTTAAATGAGAAAAGGGAAAAAGAAATAAGTAAAAGAATGGCTAGAAAGTGTTTAAGCTGAAAAGTCATCTGATATATCTGTAATGACATTTCACCATCAAACTAGACATAGCCATATTTATATATTCATGTCAAAAAACTAGATAATCAGTAACGACATTTCACTATCAGATGTAAATCATGAATCATAACCTCCTCGCTATGATATTTGGGCATGCTTCCATCTGTCCTAGTTCTAAAACAAACTAACATAAAATAAATTAAAAAAAAAACCTATTTTACATGCTTTGTGGTGGATATATGGACCTGAATGACTTTGGTCCTCCATCCTTTTGAAGCAGATAGACACCAACACAGATGGACTCGTAGATTTCTCTGAATTTGTTGCAGCAACTTTACATGTGCATCAGTTGGTGGAACATGACTCTGAAAAGTGGCAATCAATTTCACAAGCTGCTTTTAATAAATTTGACGTGGATGGAGACGGATATATCACACCTGAAGAACTTCGAATGGTATTCTTTGGTATCCTTTCCTAGTCACTGTTGTGGTTTTAAAACATCCAGGCATGATTGCATTTTAAATTTCAGCGTTCTCTCAGCATATGCTTGCAGGTTAATACCAAGCCTGCGACTGATTTCAGTACTTGGATCACCATAAACAAATTAAAAGTAAAAATTAGAACCTGGTTCTCACTGTGCTATTATCCTTGCAGCACACGGGTTTGAAGGGCTCGATCAACCCACTATTAGAGGAAGCTGACATTGACAAGGATGGCAGAATAAGCTTGGATGAATTCCGCCGACTCCTAAAAACTGCAAGCATGAGTTCACGCAATGTGCCCACCCCAACTGGTGCTAGTAATCCTCAAAAGTTGTAGCTGAACAGGAGACTGTTGGCAATTGATGAGGGAGTGAGCTGATGCTTTCTCCAATCTTCACCATTTAAGGATCCATCTTAAGGGTCTGGCATGCATATATGTGCTCATGTTCCAGATTGTAATGAGCCACAGGCAAAGCTGAAAAGTTTCTGTTCTCAATAGTGTGCAGATCTGGAGAGGGCAGCTAAGCTGTGAAGAGGACGGTCGCTACCAAGTAGCTAAATGCTTTTATCACTTGGGAGTTTCATCTCCACGTTGAGTTGTATATTATGTCTGGTGACCAGCGGATTTTGCATGTTCCACGTGATTATACATATACAATGCAAATTTGGGTTTAGAATGCCTACACGGTTGAATACAAAATTCTAGAAAAGGTTGATGCAACTTTATGTCGAACTGTGAACTATACTATGCTCTTTTTTGTTTTCTCTTTCCATTCCGAGCTTGGTCATAACTCAGAAAATCAGAGTAGCTTGGAAGAAGCTTATGTACGCATGGTATGGTAAGCTTGTATTTGGTTTTAAATGGATCTTCCAAATAGACGTCCATCTAGAGGAATCAATCTAAAAGATAACATACGACTGTTTTATGGCTACCAGACAGATCTTGTACTTTTATTTTGCTTTTTTGCATAATTACCGGAAAAAGAATGGTCTCATAATGAAATAAAATCTAATGCACGTGGAACCTCACGGTAACCCGATTCGTCTCTTCATAAATGCACCGGCTAAATTAATGCAAGGCAAATTCATTTGCAATACTAGTTGGACTTTTATATATATATATATATATAAAAGATTGATCGCATTTGAACTTAGATCATATCAGAATTAAAAAATGAGAATTCTATGTCGATGATTCAAGTCATTGGATATGATCTATTATCTCAAAAGTACTTGCTCATAAAAAATCATATGATTTGAAGACCCCTAACTTATGCATCAAGTGATCAAAAAAAATATCTAATTTAATTTTATGTAGGCCATCCAATTTTGACTACTTGATGTATAGACTAGAAATTTTTAAATCATATAATTTTTTGTGCACAAGTAGTTTTGAAATAGTAGATCATATCCAACAGTTTAAATCATTGATGTAGAACTCCTATTATAGAGTTTTGACTTGATCGAATTTACATCCAAATCTGTTCAATTTGATTCTGACCTAACTATATATATATATATATATATATATATATATAATATATATATATATATATTATATATATTAAATCTCCATGTATTTTCTCTGGCTCTCCTTTATTCTGTTTTCATACGATGCATCTGCAGGGCCGGCTAAAGAGTAAGACCATCGAAGTCCTTGCTTTAGGCCCCACTATCTATTTAGTTTCACTATTTTAGTATCTTAATCGCAAACAATCTCAAGCCATGGGTTGCCTTCCTTTTCTCTTTTTCTACTAATAGCTATGCGGCCTTCAGGGTTATCTCTCCTCATAGCAAAGGCACGCCACCATTATAGCATAGCTTAGGATTCCGTGCTTTATGGCATACAGTCTCTCAAAGAGTTTTTTCTTCACTTCCCAATATAAAACATTTATGGCTGTTGGGTTTGCTTCCTTTTCAAGCAGACCCAACCTCCCACGTAGGAACTTCTCTGGGTACAAATGATCTGCCGTCCATACCAAGGTTTATGTACCTGTGGATTTGGAATACAACATAGGAAATTAGAAATTTCTATGCGTGCCTCCGTAGCGATAAAAAATCAGAGAGGGAGTAAATGACCGAGGAGTCGTGTGCTGGTACACTATCTGTGTGGATAAGACAGATAGTTAGATAGAGAAAGATGGGAAAGGAAAATATTCCAAAACCGCTCTCAGTTCGCCATCTCGCCATCTCTCCCTGTCCGCACGCACAGTTACTAGCTTCCAAAGTTATTAGCCTTTTTTTTAAGAATCATTTAGAATTGATTATTTCTTATACATAATAGATTAAGCAATTTTTTTCCTCCAAAATAGATTTGAATAATTTAAGATATATAAAAATATTTTTAATTTTTTATTTAGGATAAAAAATTGAAATCATTAGATAATGATAGTTTGAAAGAATATTGCCTATATCTTGAATGTTCCTTAAAATATAATAAGCACTCTGAACATAATGATAGTTTGAAAGATTTATTTTCAGAGTTAAAAATTTTAAAAAAAATTGTACAAGTGGAAGATAACAATCCAATGAACATAATCAATCATATAAGAAGATTCGACTCTTTTCCTAATGCATATATTACTTTTAGAATAATGTTAACAATTCTAGTAAATGTTGCTTCGACAGAATGAATTTTTCAAAACTAAAATTAATAAAATCTTACTTAAGATTAATAATATCTCAAAAAAAATTAAATGAATTGACTATATTATCAATTGAAAAAAAAAATATTAGAAGAACTTGATTATAAAAATTTAATTAAAAATTTTACATCTCAAAAAATTAAAAAATAAAATTTTAGTAAAAAATTTACATAAATTTTAATTAAAAAAAATCTCACTCTAATATTTAGCTTTAGGTTTCCATATGTGTTGAACTGCCCCTGTGTATCTAGATGAATCAAGATCAACTCATCGTTAAACTTGCCACAAATCAAGATTAACATTGACATCATGTTACCTAGGTTTAAGGCAAATATTTTTTAAAAATAAATTCTAAACCTAACCAAGCAACCTAATCCATGAACGAGCAAAAGTGGTGCAGCAAATTGGATGGTGAATCAGGCATCCAGGAGCTTATCTTGGACACTGCAGTTTCCATTTCAATCTGTATACAATTGCTGAGACCTGGCTCAACGTTGTAATAAACAGGTGAAAATTTACTTGGATTTTGGACTGAACTAGGAAGAAAGAAGAGAGATGCCCATTATGAACACGCACCCAAACGAAGTGAACTCATGAACTAGGTAATTATGGGTCACCCTTCTTAAGTTCCGTAATATTCTTTTCACAATCCCGTTGATGTATGAACTGAATATAGATCTGATCAGCAAATTTAACATCCATAAAGCCTGATCCAAATTCATGCGCATCTCAAGATACGGTACATGAAAAGAACGATGACATACAGAGGTTGCAAAAAAACATGACAAATAACACATGCGTGATGGAGCATGCGTGCAGGCCTGCAACTGAGACAGAGCATGCTAGTCAACAACCGTTGAACAAATTACACATCTTTTTCTTTTTCTTTTCCTTTTTTTTTTTTTTTTTGTTTGTTTTGTTTTCCTCCCAATCCTCTTAGGTGCAATGATGATGTAACCAGCTCCAAAATTGGACTGGTACAGTGTATACCAATAACAATTCCAGTATGGATTCCCAGTCTTCTCTTTATCCAGTTTTCATTCTTGCTTTTCCAACTCCCCCATCCTCTCAATAATTGCCTGCAAATTTGCAACAAAATGTCGAAGTTAATCTTGGGCTTCACTCCAAGCAGCTCAAGTACTTAGAAAAAATACTTAATTTTTTTTCTTTTCATATTGCCCAGGTAACCAAATCATATAAAACAAATAACAGCAGGATACAAGGGAAAAAAATACTAGGACTAGCCGCTTCTTTAGTCAAAATGTTGCAACTGCTAGTTTACGTGCGATCATAAGATGGAAAAAGCAAGAATTTGATCGTTTTGGTGCATCTGGAGCACCATAATATTCCTACTATGGACAACATACGGAAAACTTGACTATTTTTGAGTTGATTGATGATCTAATAAACCGAAAAATTTACATCATCATTATCATTTTTTTTAAGGGGTTCAATATCAGCCATTTCTGGTTACTAATGGTGTTTCCCCCATTAACTTATAATTGGCTAGTTCAGGGAAAACACTAGTCTGTAGCACTCAATATTGGCTAAACGAATGATACTGGTCAACATAGCCCCATATGGGTCAACACTAGTGGTCAACGCAATGGGTTCGGTTGATTTGTGCTGTTTCAATTCTCACACACTCGTCTGGTGCCTCACTTGAGTTCTGAAAGACTCATCTTGGTGCCTTATGAGTTTAAAAATATTCTTTAGATGCTGGGATAACTTCCATATTGACACGCCAAATTCTTCCATTTTGGTATCTTAATGGAAATAGGAGGGAAGTGTAGGCACAGGAGTGAAATGTAAGAAAGGACAAGAAGAGCTGACTATTTAAAATACATATATGTGAGTGATGTTTTTTCAGCGACTATCTGATAGATTGTTAAGAAAACATATATGCTATTCTTTTACTACTCAAATTTAAAAGGAAACATTCAGAGAAAAATGCTTCATATGATTAGTTAAAAAACACACAATGAACCTACAGGAATTGCTGACTTAGATGATGCCAGACTTGCCCCCTGCTAGCTAAGGTTAAAACCAAATTAGTTTTCAAAACTTTTCTACAAGTTTTCAAAATTTATCCTAATCATTTATTTCAGTTTAAATTTTATTAGGATCACTTTCTCACGATTATTAAGTTGCAAATATAATAGTATACTGGGCGAACCAAAAGAATACCATGCGACAGCCCTGACTGGTAGGTAAGCAGCCAACACAACTACATAATAATGTCCCCAGCCAAGACCAGGTACAGATATCTACATAGTATAAGAAATCAGCATACGTATATAACCTAAAGGCAAAATAAGTAAAAAAGGAAATCAAATCAAAAATTTTAAAAAGACTAAAAATAAAGTTAAAAAAAATGAATAGATAACTAAGACATGGTTACTCGAACCAATAAAGATGGATGGGCTTGTTAATATTTAAAACAAATCTTCAAAGAAGCCTTATTTTCATCAAGTTGTGTTAAACTAGCTGTCAACCTGTTAGGCCCAAATTTTCTTTGACACTGTCTACTTATATCTATACAAATGTTAAACTGGAAAAATCAACAAGCTTTCTACATCTCAAAGTATCTCATGCTGATAGTTACTAGGACAGGTGTAGCTAACTTTAACAGAGAAAACAAAAACAGTGATAAAAGAAGACTAACAGATGATGGCATGATAATGAGCCAAAAATGGTAAGTTAATTATAAAAATAAGCATTCCCAGGAGGCATGTTTTGATTGATTGATAGATAGTAGTCCAAAAGTATAGTTCTAATGGATTCAAGTGCACTTTCTAGTACAGATTTTTTCTAAAAAGATCACATGTATAACCAAGAGGTTAATGAGGTCACCTTTTTGCTTGTTTCTTGAAGCTCACCAGCAAGAATGAACTCATCCAATATGAGATATACCTTCACAGAGTAAAAAAATATGGTGAGTGAAAATTATATGGTTATTCAGATAATTAAGTCTGCAAAACATTAATGAATTTATATCATAAAAGATTCTATTTTGCCAAAACTTAAACCTTGATTAGCCTCTCATAATGTATAGCTATTGCACCTCAAGAATCTTATTATGTGTATGTAACAGGCAGCATATGCACATGCATGAGCACAAGTTCAGTATTCCACAAACAATGGACAAAGAGGTTAGACTATGTTCCTCTTATAAGAAGGAATATCCTTCGTTCCCAATTTTTTGGCCTAGCATCTGATTTAAGTGCAATAATGTGTCCCGTTGACTCCAACCTAACTCTGACATCTTCACAGCCCCAGAGAGTCGTAAGGAGTTGCAAAAGATGGATCGATATGCTTTTGTTTCTTAATTACACAAAACTGGTGTAGTAATTCAGATCATGTTGAAGAAACATAATTTCCTAAAGACTTTGTGGCCTTTAATTTAATAAAGCCATTCAATGCAAGCTACAGAAGACTCATATAGTGGATTAATCCATATAAAAATATTTAACTGATAATGCATAACTAGATCACTAACCCAGTAAATCTATACTATATCAAAAAAAGCATTGCAGGCCCTTTGGTCTGTCAAATATGCCCACCTATGGAATATTATTTGACTTGCAAAAGAAAATTTATTATATATAATTATTAGCATGGGTTGTTTGTGGAAAAAAATGTCCAAATAATTAGGGCTTACTGGGATGGTTGGGCCCAAAATCCCACAGGATTCTTGGGTTGGGCTAGTACAACTATCGAAAAATATTGAATTAGAGACGGGCTAAGCCTATATCTACAACCATTCAAAACTATCTTTTATATGGCTTGGCCCGAATCTCATAGGAAGAAAAAGATAACCTCAGCAGGTTATTATTTTCTCTCTATGGGACTCAGCCCAAGCCATTCCAAAGGCCTCTAGGTATTAGGAATATAAGCCTAGCCCAAGTTTCCTTTTTTCTAGTTGCACAAGTCCAAACCCATGAATCCCATAGGATTTTGGGCCTGAACATCCAAGTAGGCCCTTAATCTCAATACTCTCTTTAGCTTCTAAATCCATGGGATTCTGGGCTTGAACATCCAAGCAGGCCCTTAATCTCAATATTCTCTTCAGCTTCTAAATCCCACATCCGATGGGATTTTTCTAACACTCCAAATTTCTCTTCTTGCTATCATATAAAACATCTCTGTCTAACAAACTTATTTCTCAACTATTCCTATCTTCTCTCTAACAACCTCATCCACATCCAATCTCTATCTTCTGTTTTAGTTTTCATTTTCTATTTTATTTCTTATTTGTTTAATATTATTTACTATCTTTGTTTGGCATTCCTTTAATCAAAATGATGATTCTTATTTGTTATTGTCTTATGTAATCTAATTATTGTTTTTATTAAACATGCATCATGCGTACTTATATGCTTGTTTTTTTAAAAAGAATGTTGCAAGATAAAAGGATACTGTAATTACAAGGTCAGATCTAAAATGATATTAGCCAAGAAAATAAGCAACAAATCTTGTTCACCCACCAAATAAAGAATAAATCAACAAATAAAAAACAAAATTCCACCAGCCATAAAGAATGATAATGTTCTCATCATCTCATGTGACAGTTCAGCTTAAAAAGGTCAAAGCTTCCAGCTTAACATCTATATGGATTAGTAAGGAAAATGAGTCTGAAGGAAAAGCTATACGATGAGGAAATGATGAGATTAATACAATCAAACTGTAAATAAGCTGAAGATTACTGTTAATAGAGTGACTATTCTAAAACCAGTTAATTGAGTGACCATAGTCAACCATGTAAAGCATTTAAAAAAGCTAAAATAAAAGGCTGTGAAGGGGTGACGGACCTTGTGATAATTAAATACCAAATCTAGTTCACACACATTGCTGAAAAAATGATCCAGTATCTCCACAAATAGATGGATGCATTCCAAGTATGCTAACTCATTGTCAGTGATATCAACACACATTGAAAAGAAGAGTCCTGCATATCTTCTGTAGATAATTTTGTGCGTGCGGAACTGTAAGAAAAAAATGTACCAAATTCAAACACAAAAGAGTGATAATGCAAAGCAATAAAACAGTAAATCAAGACAACATCTGAAATACAAAATATGATAAAGACTTTCTAATTGAAAAAATAACTCAGAACAGCAAAACTAGTCAATCAACAACATAAGGCTAAAAAGAAATAGTAAATGATTTTCTTGATTTTGAAGTTAAAAGATAGATGAACACATATATAAAAATATTTATGTTGGGTAAATGAAGTGGAGATATGCTCCTTCTATATTACTAGAATGAACCTGCGTCTTCTACACTAGGGAAAATTAAAGCAATAAGGCCAGCAATTATGCATTTGTCAACATGTTAAGCACTATGGAAGATCGCTCGAACAGGGCATACACTAGCATAACTATGAAAGTGGAACAAAAATAACATATATTAGAAGAGGCACAGAAGTAGCACTGAGACAACCTATGTACATTGATGTCCATGCACACGAAAGGTTTAAGGATGCAGAAACAATTAAAAAAAATTACATATTGTCATCCCAAGTTTTAAACTTCCCAAAATCTGATGGTTGTACAGTCAACTAAACTCTAATTCTGATGATCATCTATCCAAACCAGAAGTATGCCACCTACCCCACAATCGCAACACCATCTTTCTCTTCCATAACCTCCCCCCCCCCCCCACCTTTCCCCCGCAAAAAAAAAAAAAAAAAAAAAAAAAACCCGACCCACCCCACCCAATCACCTAGAATGAAGAATGTAGATGAACCCTCTTCATTAAATGTAAAATGTTATAGCAAACAAACAATACGAAACAGATGAGGCCAAGGAAAAGCAACTGTTAAATATCTTAGACATATCTAACATGAGTAAGGTGTTGAATTTCATAATATCGGACTACAAAATATGCTGATTTCACCATTATAAATTCCTCATATGCTTATTCTCAAACCTTTGGGCAGCAAATAAAAATTACATAATATCTGGAACAGATGTGTGCTCTAATATGCAATTTTTATTGGACTGCAAAATATGATGATTTCACTATCGGAATCCCTCGTATGCTTATTGTCAAATCTTTGGGCAGCAAAAGAATATTACATTATCTCTGGACCAAACATGTGTGCTCTAATATGTGATTTTTATTGGACTGTAAATTATGCTGATTTCACCATTGGAAATCCCTTGAATGCTTATTCTCAAACCTTTGGGCAGCAAATGAATATCACATTATCTCTGGAACAGACATTTGTGCTCTAATATGCGATTTTTTATGTGCAACAACAGCAATGGGTGAATGTTGAATGCAGTAAGCCATTGATTTTAAAGCTTGAGGGCAGTGGAGTGTGACATTTCCTGATAGATGGCAGAAAGGTGCTCAACAAGGTTCATGGATCCACCAGAAGATCAACAGGTTCTTTCGGTTCCACTAAATGATTCCTTAAGAGCTGATTAAGTTTCATTTTTTTTTCAATCCAGAAAAAGTATTATAGAAACTATGGGTAGCAAATTTTCTACATACAAGAGTCCTCTTATTTTTAACTAGTAAAAAAGGGGACACAAGGGGCTGTTTGGTTGCCTATGCAATTTTCTGAAACAGATAATAGTTATAAAGCATGATTATCTACAAAACAGGTTCTATGAAAAAACAGGAGGAGACCTGTTTTTCATAAAACTCATTTTTCATGTTTTATGACTTCACAGATTTGGTAAAACAGATTTTATGGAAAACAATCAAGCAACATTTTTTTGGTAAAACTCATCCATTTTGAGCCTTTTGTATACCTGTTTTAGTAAAACTTACAAACCAAACAGCACCTAAATGAATTTTCTCCTATTTCTTTCCTCATTTGCTCATCTTTGTCTTCTCCTCTCTCCTTCTCTCCACCTTGTGACGTTAGAATGTGTATTAGACCAACATAGTGCTTTAACTGTCAATAGCCACATCCCACAAATATGCATTAAGACTTAAATTGGATGGAAAAGCCTCAAGGACTCCAAAGTCCAAAGCCTTGAATCACCTTGAACTAGCCTGTGTTGTCTTATACCCCCATTCATACTGTATTCATCTGTACTAGGTTGACAAGTTGGTACCACCAGTTGATAAGTCAGTTTACAGTAAATACGTTCCTACAAACCAGCATGGGGAGATATTGGCAATAAAAATCAGCAGACGCAAATGGGTATGAGCTGATATTACAGTACATGGACAAAACTATAAAAGATAGGATTGACTCAAATTGGAGATGTGTTTGTTGGGTTTGGATCGTCTTAGGCCAACAATTGTTTGGTTCAAGGCAACTCAGCCAACTGGAAACAACCAAGTAGTGTAACAAGCAAATGATGGAAAAGTCTAACAAACAATCTTTTCGACATACAATGATAGTGATCTTGATGGCAATTTTAAACTAAATATGTCAAGGTAATGAAAATCAAATGGTACCCATCTTACTACATCTGCAAAGGGACAAATGAATACCACACCCAATAATACAACCTGAGCTATTCAGTAAACCAAAAATTGTTCCTTGAAACTTCGAACTAGAAGAGGGAACAGGATCTTGATTTCCTGGTCCCTTTTACACTTTCTTTCTCATTCTCTGTTTATACCTTCCGTTTTGCATATTGAACTAGCATATCATTCTATTTCGAATCACCTCAAAGAAAGTATGCTCCACAGAAAGTCCAAATCATTGTCTCCAAACCATCTATCAGCGCTATAGCTCTCTGAAGAAAATGTTCTCGTTATCCCAATGGGCCGGAATCACCCTCATCCCCTCCCTTTTCTTGTGAATCTTTTCTATTAGGCTAAAAAAATTCTGCTTTTTAAATTGACATTGGCATCTGATTTCTTTTTCCTCTTTGCACCATAAAAATAACGACTAGGTTTTGGAATTTGTTTTCGTACCTCAACGAAATTGGTGAACTTCGGATCCCTGTTGACCACCAATCGGTGGACCTGCAAAATTAGAAGAAAAATACCATTTTTAATCTACAAAACAATCTCAGGAGAAGAAAGATACAATATTTAATCAAGAAAATCTTAAAAGGATCAAGAAAGAACAAGAAAAAAAAAATCTCAATCAAGAAATGGATAGAGGAGAGGAGAGCGAGAATTACCTCGTATTCTACCTTGTGCTTCTCGGAATCCTCGAGGGGGACGTAGTACTTGGCCAGGCGCGTCTTGCCCTGCCGATTCTGCAGCAATATGAAGCGAATCTGCCATTCCAATTCGAATAGAACGTACATTACATATCAAATCGAAACAAGAACAAGAAGCAGAGGAGAGATCGGGAGAAACCATATCGTTCGAGAGAGAATAGAGAGAGGAGATTTCCGGGGAGACGGGAGAGGGGAGATGGAGGCCGGACGAGGGCTTTTCCTGGTTCCGATCTCGGAGTCGAGAGTCTTCGTTTGATATGCCGAGCCCTCTTGTTGTTGGACCTTGGACTCGCTTCCTCTGGCTTCTCCCACCTGTAACATTACGTGTCGAAGCTTATTGGATCAACTGGTGTTTTGCGCTCGGTAAGTCGCCGTGCGGCTCTTACGGAACAGGTTTAGGTTGGCAATGGCAGCTGTGAGCCATCCAAAGCAAGTGCCATGGCAGGAGTATATTCTAAAGCTTGCCTATTAGCATCTGTAATAGGTTTTTTCAATCTTGGATCTGAGATCAGCAACGTAATTTGATCTTTATTTTTGAAATATGAAGTTAAGATGTCATTTCCTTTTCTCTAATATAGTAAAAATAACTTTCACGATGCTTAGTTTTTTGCCCATAAAAAATTGAATTGGATGCTATATGTACTACACTTTTATGTTATCACAAAATATTTCCGAAGGTCTTATTTGTGCAAAAAAATATCTAGTTCTTGGTTCTGCTTTTATCTACTGCTGTATGGTACATAGCTCTATATTCAATTTTTACATTAAATTTGGCAATGTTGTCTCACTCTTTTTTTTTTTTTAAGATGACTATCCATGAACATATAGTGGTGGATTTTTTTTTTTACTGCAATAAAGGTTTTTTTTTTTGAAAAAAAAAAACTTAGGTAAAAAAAATATTAATCATGTAAATTTTATGGCCAGTGGTATAAAAATCCTAAGTTAGAGCTTTTGCACCAATATTTTGTAGAAATTAGACTTGTTGACCTGCATGAGTCACAATCATACGATATGATCTCTACCAAGCCGAAGGCTAACAATACCCCTCATTAGCTAGAAGGTAAGGTTTTCGGCTTTTTCTTCCTCCTACATGATTCGGGCTAAGGGTATTGGATTGAGACAGCCATTACTTATATAGACTGTCCAATTCATTAATCTGGCAAGAAATCAAGTGCAATCTTACCAAAAACTCTTTAAAAAATCTTTACAAGACTCCTGCTTCATCTCCTACTAACAATCATCCAGGTTCATCGCCATAGAATTTGAAAGTCACTCCTAGTGTTTTCTTTTCTAGTGGGAGATAGTCAGGAGATGGTTCCCATGCAATTTAGTTATAAATGAGAAGCAACTAAATATAAATCCTGTGTGTAGCCTGTGTAAGGATATTGAGGAGACTGTGGAGCATGTTCTTATCCGATCAGGGGCGGCTGAAGGGCAAGGCCACCGAAGCCCTTGTCTTAGGCCCCCGCCCCTAGGAGGCCCTCCGCTACCTCCTCCTCCCCGCCTCCATGGCTCCACCTCGGCAAGGTCTAACCTCTGCGGCTTAGCCCTCTGGCCTCCTGCTCAGCCTCCGAGAAGACGGAACGGCAGGACGCCTCCGTCCTAGAAGGCCCCCGTCCGATTGCCTCCAGCCCCCAGATGGTCCCAACGCCTCGCTCGGCCCGCAAGAAGATGAACGGTGCCACGGCAAGGAAGAACGATTGAGCGCACGCGGTCGGCCGATCACTAGTGGTGAGGAAGATGGGTCACGAAAGGATTGGAGGTCTCCACGAGCGGTGCGACGGCAGACGGAATGGTCATTTTTTTTGTTTTTCGAAAAGCCCCAGGCCCCCCCTCCGCTCGGCCCACGAGAAAATGAACGGCGCCGAGTCGCCAGTGCCGCGCATCAAACTCTTTCAAGTACCGAAAGCCCCTGAAAGATGATTTTTTTTTTTCATTTTTCGGAAGGCCCCTGCCCCCAAGTCCCCCCCCCCACTCGGCCCGCGAGAAGATGAACGGCACCGGGTTGCCGATGCCGTGCGTCAAACTCTTCCAAGGATGGAGGATCGAAGGCCCCTGATCCTTGGAAGATGATTTTTTTTTTCGTTTTTCGGAAGGCCCCTACCCCCAGGTCTCCCCCCACTCGGCCCGCAAGAAGATGAATGACGCCGCTCATCAGAGGCCCCGAGCGGTCACCGATGACTGATCGGTCGGTCACGGGTCACCAGTGGCAAGGAACAGTGGAAGACGAAAGGTCTGTCGACTTTTTTTTTTTAAAGTTTCCCAAGGACATGTGGCAGAGTGTAAGGGGTTACTGTTCGCGACAGCGTCGGAGGAAAAAAAAAAAGAGCAGGTGGCAAGCGCCTGCTTCATTAACAGTGGCCAATTACCGAGTTAGTCCACCAATGGTCATTTTCTTTTATCCTTTATAAAAATAGGTTGTTTACTTATTTTTTTATACTGTTATATTTTGACAGAAATATTGTGGATGCTCCATATTTTACACAGCATATACAGCTCCATAGCAATATAGAATTTTATTCAGTTTTTGAATTTTTTTTTGTTATCTACTTTTGTACTCCTTCGGAAGATTTGTAAATTCTCAAAACTAGTTGGGGTTGGGAAGTATTTGATACTTTGATATTTTGTAGTTTGGATTATTCCGTGTTTGTAAGTTCAACAAGATTATTCATTTTTTCTTTATATTAATACAATTTTTTTTACAAGAAAAAATAATTTTTTTAAATTTATATATCTATTTCTTAATTCTTCTTTTATTATTCTCTTTACTCTTCTTCTTGATAATAACTCTAACTCATATTTTCTGCAGTTTGCACTCTCGTGCAACAGCATTCAACAATCGAATACTATAAATTAGTTGATTATTAATCATCTCATTTACAATCAGCATTCAACAATCGGATACTATTATTTTAATCTTTACATATTTTTTATTTAATTTAAAATTTATATTATATTATTATATATTATCTTTATTTTATTTAATACTTGACTCATTGAATTAGAAATTTTGATTGTTGATCTTGTATTAGCTATTTAAAAAATATAAAATAATTATAATAGTTAAATTTTTTTGATGATTCATAATAAAAATTTAAATATGTCAATTCAAAAATATGAATCTGATTATTCAAAGCTTCAAAAAAGAAGAAGAATTAAAAATTTAATACAATCTCAAAAAAGAGCTCTTAATAAATTTTTTATAAATAATAAAAATAATAAATTAAAAAATATTGATAAATATTTCTTAAATGAACAAGTTAATAATCTTTTAGAATTAGATGATAATACAATATTAGAACGAGAAGAAGTCAACGAAGAGATTCAAAATGATCCTCAAAGTTATAGTGAAGAGAACCAATCGATTAATTTAAATGATTGCATTTCTGAAAATATTTATGATTTAAGTCAATGGATAAATATTGATACAAATTTGAGAGATTTATTAGTAGAAAAAGGTCCAATTAAAATTGATGATATAGATTTTTCTAAAAATAAATTCTTAAGATATTTTTCTACTACATACTATATTCAAAAATTGGCAAATGGAGAGAAGCATGAAAGAAGATTGCTAATTTATTCAAAAAACATAGACAGAGTATTTTATTTTTATTGTAAATTATTTAATTCTGCTTCTAGTATAAGTAAACTAGCTAATGTTGGCAGTAGAGATTGGAGAAATCTTAGGGCTAAGCTTAAGAGTCATGAGATGAGTAATGAGCATATTATTAATATGAGTTCATGGATTGATTTAGAAATAAAGTTATTGAAAAATAAAATAATTGATAAAAATATTCAAAAATAAATAAATAAAGATGAAGAATATTGAAAAAAAGTATTATTAAGAATTTTTATTGTAGTAAAAACTCTTGGTAAAAAATAATTTGGCTTTTCGTAGAAAAAATGAAAAGGTATATCAAGAAAATAATGAAAATTTTTTAAGTCTAATTGAAATGATTGCAGAATTCGATCCAATGATGCAAGAATATATTCGACGTATTAAAGATAATAAAATTTATACTCATTACCTTGGACATAATATACAAAATGAATTGATAAATTTGTTAGTAAGTGAAATTAAAAATAAAATTATTAAAAAAATTATAGAAGCAAAATATTTTTCAATAATACTTGATTGTACTCCGGATGCAAGTTATCAAGAGCAAATATCTTTTATCTTATGATGTGTAAATATTTTATCAAGTCCAATCAAAATTATGAAATATTTTTTTGAATTCTTAAAAGTAGATGATACAATCAGAAAAGATCTTTTTAATGTCATTATAGATGAAATAAAATATATTAGACTTGATATTAATTATTTAAGAAGACAGGGATATGATAATGGATCTAATATAAAGGGCAAACAGCAAGGAGTGCAAAAAAGACTTTTAGATATAAATCTTAGATTCTTTTATACACCATGTGGTTGTCATGGTCTATATTTAGTACTTTGTGACATGGCTAGTTCTTGTACTAAAGTTATATCATTTTTTGGAGTGGTACAACATATATATTCACTATTTTCTTCTACTAAATGATAGAAAATTTTACAAGATAATATTTTCGATTTAACTCTTAAATTATTATCACAAACACATTGAAAAAATCGTATTGAAAGTGTTAAAGCAATAAGATTCCAAGCTCCACAAATAAGAGATACTTTATTGGAATTAGCAGAAGTTAGTGAAGATCCTAAAATTAAAAGTGAAGATAATTGCTTAACAACATATGAGCTTGAAAATTTTAAATTTTTATTGGACATGACTATTTGGTATGATATATTATTTGCTGTTAACTCAGTTAGCAAAAGTTTACAATCAAAAGATATGCATATTGATGTTGCTATAGAACAATTAAAAGGTCTTCTTTCTTTTTTTGAAAAATATAGAGAAGATGGATTTACATCCGCTATGATTTTTTTTAAAGAATTTACATCTGAAATGAAAATAGAACCTAAATTTCATGATAAGCGTATCATTCGTAGAAAGAAATAATTTGATCAGGATGTTGATAATTAAATAATAAAATATCTTGAAGAATCATTTAAAATTGATTATTTTTTATATATAATAGATTAAATAATTTTTTCACTTCAAAATAGATTTGAACAATTTAAGATATATGAAAATATTTTTGATTTTCTATTTAGTGATAAAAAATTGAAGTCATTAGACAATGATAGTTTAAAAGAATATTATTTTAATCTTGAATGTTCCTTAAAATATAATAACTATTCTAATATTGATGGTTTAGATTTATTTTCAGAGCTGAAAATTTAAAAAAAAATTATACAAGTGGAAGATAATAGTCAAATGGACATACTCAATCATATAAGATGACTCGATTTTTTTCAAATATATATATTACTTTTAGAATAATGTTAATAATTTCAGTAAGTGTTGCTTCAGTAGAAAGAAGTTTTTCAAAATTAAAATTAATAAAATCTTACTTAAGGTCAACAATGTCTCAAGAAAGATTAAATGGGTTGACTATATTATCAATTGAAAAAGAAATGTTAGAAGAATTTGATTATAAAAATTTAATTAAAAATTTTGCATCTCAAAAAAATAAAAAAATAAAATTTTAATAAAAAAATTATATAAATTTTAATTAAAAAAATTATATTTTAATATTTAGCTTTAGGCCTCCAAATATGTTGAGCCGCCCCTGTATCCGATGTCCTGTAGCTCAAGAAAGGTGGGCACTTGCTAATGTCTTTGATCAGGTTCCATTACAATACAAAAGTGCTCCATATTCTAAGCAATGGAATCAGAAGAACAGTCCATTCATATCATGCCACTGTCATTTCCTTCATATCATACACTTTTGGCAAGGCTAGAAACTGAAAAATCTTTAACCATTCTCTTCCACAACAATTTAGATTCTCCAAAGAGCTCAAAAATGGACAGTGAAGAGTTGCAATGTCTCGGAGCTAACATAGCAACCAAGAAAAATGTGGAAAGGCCATTCTCTTCCACAACAATTTAGATTCTTCAAATAGCTCAAAAATGGACAGTAGAGAGTTGTAATGTCTCAGAGCTAACATACCAACCAAGAAAAATGTGGAAAGACCCCCAAAAAGAAAGCACAATCATGGAGCTTCTCGCTTTTTCTAGTCTACGCCCGCACCCTGAAGCTGTGGATGTTTGTTTTGATGAATCAGTTAAGGATGGAGGGACCAGTTTTATCAATCGAAACCATCCATTTAGAGTCCTAGCCATTGGAGCTACTCATTTATATGGTACTGCAGTGCCTATAGCAGAATTACATATAGCTTGGTCAGGATCACTAGTTATTGGAACAAAGTTTGGAGCCATGGAAGTTTGTTTAGAAGGAGACCGTTCTACGATTATCCCTTGGATGAGGAAAAGTCCAATGTAGAGTTGGATGCCCACCCATAATTCATTGATATCTAGAGATTAAGATCCAAATTGGAGTTATATTAGGCCACTTATGTTCAAAAAAAAGGCAACAAAACAGCAAATAGGTTTGCCAGATATGTAGCTGAGCATACGGTTAATACGGTTTCCTGGTTCAATTCCCTTGCCTTGTCCTCTTCATAACATTTTGCAAGCTGATAGTTGTGGTTACCTTGTCCTGTTTAAGTCTACCTATATGGGGGGGAGAATAGAAAGTTTTATCAAAATAAGAAAGAATAAGTAAGTTATACTTCATCTATGCAACTTTGTTGCATGAAATTTCTATGTTACTTCTACAGACTTTTATTGAATATTTTTAGCTGTTTCTCATCATATTCACGTGTAGCAAAATTGTTTGTATATTCCATCGAATAGGCATTCAGGGATAAGAAGATGGATAAACAAAGAGAGGAGAGAAATGAAAATGAATCCGCCCTCTATTTTTTTCATAAGCGATCTCATATTTCTTATTAGCATATCATGTGAGGAAAGAGAGAGAACTGCTTTAAATTGAAACATGCTACTAGAGTTGCAAATAAATTGACCAGCTCATGAGCTACTTGAGTTGATTCAAATCTAAGCTCAACTCAATTCAATTATTATTAAACTTGAATCGAACTCAAATAGCAAAATACTTGACTTAAAAGCTGGCAAGTCTAATTGAATACATATATATATTTTTAAAAATATTATATTTTATTTATAACATATATTATTAATTTAGTATTTTAAAATATAATATTATGTTATATTTATTTTAACTATTTTTTTAAATTATGATTAAAACTCGAATTCAAGTTCAAACTAAAGCTTGACCATGGTTCGATTGATAATCAAGTCAAATTTAAATTTGATTTTTTTTATTTTTATTTTTATATATTTTTTTGTGAAGCTCAATCAATCTAAAGTCAAATTTCAAATCAAAAAAATTTAAATCGAGTCAAATCTGAGCCTCTAACAACTCGACTTGGCTCGATTGTAACCCCACTTGGCACTTCAAATGATGCTTTACCTGTTTCTTCAGGGCACTGGGGTGTCTTTGGCCCCACCGGGCCCTCATTTCTTGTTCCAGTTACACTCAAGTATTGTGATGCAGATGTCACTTACATGATCATGATGGCGTGTTGTGCGTGCATGATTAATGCATCGTTGCAGATCCTTTACTTAAGTATGTCTGTCATACCCACTCCATAGGTTAACCATACCTTTGGGGGAGGGAACCGGCCAGCCGATGGGCTAGGGATTGATGCTTCTTGATGGAAATAACCTTCCCCTCAACTACAATATCTAGAATATCTTGTGCAGGCTAATGCCTTCTCATAAACTAATGAATTTGAGGCTCACCTCCCTTTGAGGGTAAAACAGAGAGAGAGAGAGAGAGAGAGAGAGAGAGAGAGAGAGAGGACTCATCAAATAGACAGAGGCATCCACCGGATAGCCTTGCCCAGTTAAAAGGCACAGGGAAGAATCCCCTGAGATTGATACATTAGTTTGGGGATTTTATCATAATAACAGACTCGTTCATACATATTTTTGAAAATTTATGATAGTGGTTCATAAATTGTTTATGGCAAAATTATGCGCATGTGAATTTGAGGGAAGGCAAACTTCTTTCAAGTAGTTGTATTACCATCTATGCAATGTGAATTCTTGACTTTTGCCATCCATTCAAACAGATAAAAGTGTAACTCCAAGACAAAAATTAACGTGCAAGTCAAAAATATTAAATGGTCCGACATAAAATATTTCTGTGAACTTCAAGATTTAGCATTTGGAAAATGCAATCTGATTCGATGTGATCCTCCTACAACAACCGAGTAAAATGTCCTCTAGTCCGTAGTTTAACAATAACGATCCCAACCTCGTTGGAAAAGCTCTACAAAATTGACACAGCCTCTGATTTGCCAGCAGTTATTTTTCTGTGTGTTGTATCTCTTCAATTGCTATGCGGATGCCAAAATGTGCCCCATATGGATACTTGGCAAAGAGTTAAAGAATTGCATCCATAACTTGATCAAACTCTGGTGTCAAAAACTCTAAGATTGAGCTTCTTTAGCAAAAAAATTGATCTCAATCAATACTTTAGTCTCTTACCTTTGGAGTCAGGGGGAATTTAAAAAAAAAAAAATTAAAAATAAAAATCAATCCACATGCTAAACAAGAAATACAAACAATCTATGCTGAAAATAAATAAATTCTTTCAATTGTAATAATAGAAGAAATCTCCATTGTAACGGGGAAAAAATTGCATTTTGGTGAACAGGGCCCACATTAAACTTTACTAACCGCAATCATCCACATTGCCCATTTCACATCACTTATTAGAGAACAGAAATCATCATCGATCTGTTACGACATAGTGATCTAGAAAACAACCTTGCATTAAAAAAAAAAAATCATAACAAAAAGAATAGTAGTTTATACTAATTAGTAGAAATCGTAACGTTACTAGCTATCCAGATCCAATCATATCATCATCACCTAGGCATCAAGCATCGGCCGTTTTCTTCCCCTTGCTCGCGTCCTCAAGCTCCTGGAGCCAGAGATCAGCGAATTCGCAATCCTTGTACCTCTCGAACCATGGCCCCCCCATGGTGTAATGGATGGCCTTGGGGAACGTTGCGGGGTCGTCGGGATCGACCTTGTTGTGGCCGACGAGGAAGTTCCAGACGAAGGGAATCTCGCCGATCTCGGCGTCGTCGAGCCAGACGAAGCGGTGGAGGAAGGCGCCGGTCTGCGTGCTGACGGCCTCGGGGGTGAGCGCCGCCCGGTTCTTGGGGTGGCCGCAGTTGTAGAGCACCATGGAGGACCAGTTCTTGCGCGGGTACACCGTCTGAACGGCGCCGTCCATCTTGGTGGTCTCCTTGGGGGCGTACTCGTGATGGACGCACATGATCGCGTACTTGTTGTCGATCAGGGAGATCAATTCCTTGATGTCGGCGAGGTAGAGGAAGTCGCAGTCGACGAACATGGCCCACCCCTGAGAACCGGCGAGGTAGGGGGTGAGGAATCGGGTGAAGGAGAACTCGGTGCTCTCGGTGGGGCCGCGCTCGCGCCAGAAGAGCCCGGCGGCGCGGAGCTCCGACTGCTTGATGGGGTGGATCTCGAGCGGCACCGACGAGCGCTTCAGGAGGGAGTGGCGGCACACATCGAAGGCCGCGTCCTCCCGGGGGTCGTAGCCTATAAAGATCTTGAATGGCCGCTGCCCTTCGCCGGCGAGATCCGCGCCGGCGGCGGAGGAAGGAGGGATCTCCGAGCCCATGACAGATCTAAAAAATGGTCCTTTGGAGGATAATGTGGAGGGATTGGGATCTAAGATCTAGGGTTTGGGGGCAGAAATTATTAGGGTTTTGAGAAGAGGGGGCAGCGGGAGGTGAGGATGGAAGGGCGGAGGGCAGTGAGTGAAATAGAAGGAGAGGAGGAGGTGGATGGTACGCGGCCCGCTTTGGGGTACCCCCGGTATTTTAAGGTTTCCTATTTGGGCCACGGGTTTCGTGGGGGAGGGTAAGGTTACCGGCGGGCGGGGGCCGGCTAGATAGGCGCCCCTGGTTATGGGAATTGCCGGGGCGTCCGGAAGGAAGGGAAGGGCGAGGGCTGAGGAGTCGGAGGAAAAGAGCTCCACTTCCACAGGCGGTCACGGGATCGAGTAGTCCGGGGGCTGTTAAGCCGGATTGAGCGGTGCTCCGACCCCAGCGGTGGCCAGTTGGCAATTGGTGTGAGATCCGCCAGCAGTTTGATGCTTGGTTTTGACTGGATATATAGATCTCGACAACTGGCCATGAATGATCGGTTTTTAGTGACATATACGCAAGCTTAAATGAGTGCCACCTTGCAAGCCCACAGTAATATTAATTACTATTTATCATACATATGCAGAGGCTGAAATTGGAATAGCACACCTGAATCTGTGTACCACTGCTGAAGTCAAAGTTATCGGTGCAGTCAAAAATGTGGTCGTTAAACACGAGTCACTGTGCTCACCGACAGGTCCGACACTGATAATGTTGCATGAAATGATTGCAAGAAACGATTAAGTGGTTGTACGTGCATGATGTGCATCCATATGATTTGTGCAGACATTTATATGTTACATAAACTATATAAATATGTACTTAGCATCCTGTGTAGCCATGCGTTAATATATAAATTAAAATTTTCAAATTGGAACTCCTAATTTCTAAGAGTTTGATGACTCGCACAATGTGGAGAAGTAATAGATGGGTATTATTGCTCTTTTTTTTTTTTTCAACCATAAATATTCAATCCCTACTGTCATAATTCCACATTAATTAATAAAAAGAATATCAGAAAGATTTATTAGCCTTGTCCAATGCTCCTTCCAACAACTTAATCTTTTGGGTGGTGAGACCGCAATACTGAGGCACCACCAAACAAGGAGTCTATGCTTGCTATATACCACGTTGAAAATTGCTTAAGCTCTAGTCTTGGAGGAGTGCCATGGAAGGACTAGAGATCATAATTTATCAGGAACCGAAGGAAAAAATAGATAACATTCTCAATTTTTAAACAATTCTGGCAGCAAACCAATACAAACATGGTTGTCGCATACTCGTCCTTCTGAAGTTGCATTGTTGTACATGAAAGCCTCTGTGAGCTCATGAAGCTACCAGTTTGCTCATTTGTGTTGTTGGCATGGCACCCGTAAATAGCCTAATCCGCCTTGAATTTACCGATCACTCTTTGCCACACCAAACAGGTAACGTAGCATTGGACTTTGCCTAAATAACATTGCAAAATGAAGAGATGTATCATGCCTCTGCTGTCAAATTCGATATCCCCCATCAGTTCAACATCAGTCAGGTTAGGTTAAAGAGGAAGCAGGCGACTGGTCGGTGGGGGCGCGGCAGTGTAGGTGAAGACCTCAATTACCATATAAAATGCCCTGGTTTACCCCATTGAGATTTGTAATCATTTTAGGTAGGCAGGCCTTGTTATCTTGGAGCGCTAGACTCAACCCAAATGTGATTCCCACATCATGAATGGTGCACCGAACCGCAACTCCAAGCCTTGGCTGGCAGCAAGAAGAAAATGTAGTCCTTGAAATTAGTGATACAGACAGGAGAGACGCACAATCTTTTTGCTTGAATTTAATTCTCCCAGCAGAATGGAAACAAGGTATCTACACTTGAACTTTCATATTTCTCCAGAGTTCCCCATGTAACTTTATTTGTTTTATTTATAATTATTGCGGCCAATCCCCTCGTCGTCTGGTCGCCGGAAACGAGCGCCTGCAAAAAAAGAAATTCACACTGACCGGAGGCGATTCCGACGGGGATCCTCCGACGGTCAAGTCAGAGAGGTGACTGGGCAACAGTGAAATGAAGACAGAGAGCTCAATCGAGAGAGAGAGAGAAAGAGGGGGAGCAAGCCTGTGGTTTCCAAGGAGTGTCCCTGCACTGTTACCTTCCCCGATATTTATAGTGGAGCGTGGTATGGCACCGTCATTAATGGCGCGGACAATTGAGGAATTGTCAACTCACTGTAGACTGTCAGAGTCGCCGTGAAAGTGTCACATCGCCGTGGGGCTGTCAAATCGCTAGGGTTGACAATGTCCTAGGTGGGATAATGCCCTTAGGTGGCAGTGCCGCATGTCGCTGTCAGGGCTGACAGGCTCTGGCGGCTATACGGCGATCGGAGGAGTCGACCGACCCTAGGTCGGTGGCCAGCTGTGTGGCGCCGGGTGGAGATTCGGGCCCCTCCGATGGTCAGCCGGGCATGTTGCGAGAGTCGGCCATCAGACTTCCTGGTCGGTCGGTCGGTCGGTCGGTCGGTCGGCCAGTCGGTCGGTCGGTCGGCCAGTCGGTCGGTCAGTCGGTCGGTCGGCCAGTCGGTCGGTCGGTCGGCCAGTCGGAGTCGTCCGTCAGAGTCGTCCGTCAGAGTCGGTCGGTCGGCCAGTCGGTCGGTCGGTCGGTCGTCCAGTCGGTCGATCGGTCAGCCAGTCGGTCGGTCGGTCGGTCGGGGTCGGTATATCCCAACAGTTGCCCCCCCACTCCTGAGCCCGATGTCGTGTTGGCTCGCGTGAACACGTGGGCGACGGCTTCGGACGAAAGGAGTGGTTTTCCGTCTTTTCTTGCCCCGACTCTGGCGATCACATCAACGAACGATCCAATATCGGTCGTCCCGACTGTAGGTCGAGCATGCACGTCGGGTCGGAGGTCGGCCAACCTCCGAACGTTGCTCGTCGACACGATCATTCCACAGAATCTGATAGTCGAGTAGCATTCGACGTATTCGGATAGGATAACGATGGCAAGTCGAATATCCATTGTCCAGCCCTTGGTCGGACGTATGCGTCGGGATGTATGGTAAACGGTGGCAAGTCGAATATCCTTCGATCGGTCGTGACTAGATCGGTATGTCGCGAATACGACTGCGGTCGTCTTGACGTTTTGCCTTTCTTAGTCGAAGCTAAGTCGGCAAGTTAGCCAGCCGCATTAGTCGAAGCCCTTTGCCTTCAGAGGTGGGGGCCGTCGTAGATATTCCGCTCCTTCGATCTCCGTCGTAGAATCCGATATGTCCTCGATGATCGAGACGTAGATTGAGCCATTGGTTCGGCGATTCGTCGATCAGGCCGACGACGGAGTCATAGATTCGGCGATCGACAATCGAGCCATGTTGGTCGGGGCCTTTTGCCTTCTAAGACTGAGGCCGTCGATTTCGGCGATCGATGATCGAGCCGTTGATTCGACGATCGGTGATCGAGCCGTTGATTCGGCGATCGGTGATCGAGCCGTTGATTCGGGGCCTTTTGCCTTCTAAGGCTGAGGCCGTCGATTTCGGCGATCGGTGATCGAGCCGTTGATTCGACGATCGATGATCGAGCCGTTGATTCGACGATCGGCAATCGAGCCATGTTGGTCGGGGCCTTTTGCCTTCAGGGGCCGAGGCCGTCGGTTTGACGGTCGATGATCGAGCCGTTGATTTGACGATCGACGATCGGCCGTGTTGGTCGGGGCCTTTTGCCTTCAGAGGTCGAGGCCGTCGGTTTCGGCGATCGGTGATCGAGCCGTTGATTCGACGATCGATGATCGGTCATGTTGGTCGGGGCCTTTTGCCTTCAGAGGCCGAGACCGACGTTGATTCTCCGCTCCTTCAATCTCTATCAGGATCTGCGCACGAGGAGCGGAGAGAGGGGTGGAGTCATACCTGCGATGCGTCGGTCTCGGACTCCATCGTCAGGGCAAGGCCCGCCTATCGATGGAGGGCCTGCTGGGTTCAGCATGGGCCCGACCTTTCTTCCATTTTTCTTTTCGGCCCGTGCCTTAAGTCAGGCGCCGGTCGGAAGCTCCTTCGTCCGCGCGTATGTACTTGTACGCGCGCTCCAGCAGTTCGGCGTATGTTCGGGGGAGGGTTTTGTCCAGGGAGTAGGTGAATCGGGATGCCCTCAGCCCCCGTTTCATGGCTGAGACAGCCATATCTCTATTGAGGTCCCGGACCTCAAGCGTGGCCGCGTTGAATCGCGTCACGAAGTGTCGTAGAGTCTCATTTTCTCTCTGCTTGAGGGAGAAAAGACTGTCCGAGGTTCGTGGCGGCTTCCGACTGGTGCTGAAATGGACCACGAAGGAATGCTCGAGCTGCCCGAAGGAGTGGATACTTTCCGATCGAAGACCGGAGTACCAGGCCCTGGCAGCTTTGCGGAGCATGGCGGGGAAGCCGATGCAAAAGAGAGCGTCGGTTGCCCCTTGAATCGTCATGAGAGCTTTGTAGCTCTCCAAATGGTCGATTGGGTCGGTGGAGCCGTCGTAAGACTCCACGTGCGGCATCTTGAACCGACTGGGGATCGGTTCGTCGAGGATGAGTCGGGAGGGAGGTTGGGCGGTCTGGAAGTCGACGTCATTTGAAGACTTCTGCCTGTCCACCTGCAGCTGCGCGAGCCGACGGTCGATTTTCTCAAACCTGCGTTCGTAGTCGTCTGTCCGTCGGTGCTGGGAGACCCCAGGAGTGGAGTCTCCGGAAGAGTCCGAGAGAGAGGCGGACGGCGTTCGCGGTCGCTTCTCCTTTCTCGCTCGTTCCAGCTGGGAGGGAGAATGCTGTCGGGACCGATGGGCGTCACGCCGCGGCCGCCCCTCCTCTCTGTGGGAGCACTGTGGCAGGTGCTCCCGTGGAGGCGACGGAGATCGATACGGGCGTCGGCGGCTGCTCTTGGAAGGCATCGGACGTGCCGCCGGTTGCCCGACCGGTGATGGCGGCAGCCGTGCGGGTTGTTGCTGGAGGCTTTTGACGGCATCCGTCAGCACGGTCATCTGCCGTACGATCGCCGCGATCTGCGCCTCCGTGGTGACCGCGGGATGCGGGGAGCTAGGTTCCGCCGCGGAGGGTGGCGGAGAGGTCTCTTCCTGGCGGGAAGAGCGTCTCGCCGACCCGGTGACTCTCGATCGTTGAGCTCTTGTCTTTGTCATTAGTATCTGCTGCCTGCGTCCCCCCTACCTGGCGCGCCAATCTGTTGCGGCCAATCGCCTCGTCGTCCGATCGCCGGAGAACGTGCACCTGCAAAAACGAGAAGTCCACACTGACCGGAGGTGGCTCCGGCGGGGACCCTCCGACGGTCAAGTCAGAGAGGTGACTGGGCAACAGTGAAATGAAGACAGAGAGCTCAATCGAGAGAGAGAGAGAGAAAGAGGAGGAGTAAGCCTGTGGTTTCCAAGGGGTGTCCCTGCACTGTTGCCTTCCCCGATATTTATAGTGGAGCGTGGTATGGCACCGTCATTAATGGCGCGGACAATTGAGGAATTGTCAACTCACTGTAGACTGTCAGAGTCGCCGTGAAAGTGTCACATCGCCGTGGGGCTGTCAAATCGCTAGGGTTGACAATGCCCTAGGCGGGATAATGCCCTTAGGTGGCAGTGCCGCATGTCGCTGTCAGGGCTGACAGGCTCTGACGGCTATACGGCGATTGGAGGAGTCGACCGACCCTAGGTCGGTGGCCAGCTGTGTGGCGCCGGGTGGAGATTCAGGCCCCTCCGATGGTCAGTCGGGCATGTTGCGAGAGTCGGCCATCAGACTTCCTGGTCGGTCGGCCAGTCGGTCGGTCGGTCGGTCGGCCAGTCGGTCGGTCGGTCGGCCAGTCGGTCGGCCAGTCGGTCGGTCGGTCGGAGTCGTCCGTCAGAGTCGTCCGTCGGAGTCGGTCAGTCGGCCAGTCGGTCGGTCGGCCAATCGGTCGGTCGGTTGGCCAGTCGGTCGGTCGGTCGGTCGGCCAGTCGGTCGGTCGGAGTCGGTCGGGGTCGGTATATCCCAACAATAATAAAGTGTGACATCATTTGTCCAGTTCATACAGATGGTCTCTCTGGATATGACTCTTAATCCTCACCTCAAAGCTAAGATGCTCAACTTGGTTAAAAGTACAAAAGATACAACTCCGACTAAACAAAACTGCCGTAAAAAAATTTGTTATCACTCTGTTGGGAATCGCCTATCTAATCTTAGACTTCAGTTGAATACTTAGAATTTATGGCTGCCAAAAGAGCTGCTCCAATGCCAGAACCATCTTTCGTATGCTCTATGATCACATTTTTTGAGGCTTCTGAACCAAGTAACTCTGTCACAGACTCCTTGAGATATTTCCGGTACTGGGGATAATGCTCATAAAGGCCACCATCCATTGCAACCACCGTTCTTTTTCCAAAGATAAGTCCTTTGGAGTCTTGCTCCATTTTCTGCAGAATACCCACTATACCTGCCCCAGCCAGTCTCCCACCTCTCTTCACTATGGTATCACAGACCTCTGCAACGATCTTCCTTGCATCTGGGGAGGACCTTGTTACCTAAGGAGAATGGAAGTTCAAGAAAATATTTTCTAGTAAGAAAGGCTCACTTGATGCATGCTGAGAAGAGTTATACACTGAAAGGCCAGATACTTACACCAACAGTATCATTCAAGATCAAGTCAACTGCTTCCAGATCTTCAGAGTCATCCTGGTGCATAGCACAAAGATCAGGAGTCCTGTAATTGCAATCAGAGAACTTAGCCTTCTTACTCAAAAAGCTTTCCTTGTTCTTCTTGTAAGTGCTCTAAAGATTTTACAGCTACAAATGGTCAAATTACAAAGTCAGACCGGGAAATCCCAATTCAAGAGAGAACCCAGAGGTAAAGCATCTCCAATGGGTTATCCTCATCAAGCCAAAGGAGGTAAATAACATGGTCCATGACTCCATAACTAATGCTGAGGTGCCTTTAAAAGTCAGAAGAACCTGAGAACTAATGGAAAAATATACACATAAAGACCCAATCTGAACCTGACTATCACAATGTCTATGAGGTTTCAGATCAAGGATAGTCAGATCTACCACAGAGACATTTACCCTTTTAAATTTTTTTCAGAACCTAATATTAAAATGCTACCAAAATCCTTCTAAACCTTTCAAAATCCAAGTTCAAGTTGAGAAAATGTTATGTCAAAATGGTAGGAAATTAATATCGAAGATCCAGAAAATAAGGAAATGACAAAAATGTAACATTCATATGGTCCATATATACAATACATCCAATTTCTGCCAAATATTTAATATTGTCCCCAGTTTTGGAAAAGGGCCATTACCCGGTTATGATCCCAGCAATCCGAGCTTCTAGGAGGGGCAAACTGAGGAAGATGCTAACATTTGGCATTTTTTCTCACAAATTGGCTGCCCTATGACTCGAAGCCATGCCATTGCACTTATCAGCCCAAGCCTTTTACAATTGCATACCCGTTGTTTTGGATCGGTTCCAGCAAAAACTATATGTTTGAGTTTCTATTTTGGAATTTTATCTAGAACTTTGAAGTTCAATGGAAAGCAATTTTTTCTAATGTTTTTCTGCTAGTAACAGCAGCTATATTATTGCTAACTTTTATGCCTTCTTCATGCAATCCTGTATGCTATAAAAAAAAATACTCTGATGATTATTTCAGGATCAGATTATTTAGCAGATAAAACGAACGAAGCATGGTAGTTGATAGCTTGTGGAAATAACATATGACCTAGAAAAAGTTAAAAAAAAAAAAAAAAAGATGTCCAATAAGATATCAATACGACTCAGCTTAATTCTGCATTTTTTTTTGTTGATCAAGTACACAGCAGGTCTAATATGAAGAACCCTTGATTTGAAAACCAAATATACAATCGAAGAACAATAACTTGCCTTAATACAAAGGGAACAGAGAGCTTATCAGGAACATAATCACCAAACAAAGCTGAAACTTCAGCCATCTTGAGCAGTACCCTTCTTACTATTTCACCTAGGTACATCCCAGAGATTGTCTTCTCGAATATCTATTTACAGGAAAATCAGTAAAAAATGGCGGATAACTTCAAATTGTAATTTCAGCAAATGAGCCAAGAAGAGATAAATGCCAGAAAAGAATCAGATACACTACAAGGAAATAATAGTGACAACAAACCAATTTACTGTGATCAGCTATTATAGATGTTTACTTGCTCTCCAGGATTTATGCTCTCTTTATCCATATCTTTATCAAACTCAGTCAAAGGAAGACCAGTTGAAAATGCTCCCCACTCTGTGTTGATAATCTGTGATATGCAGAGTTTTCATCAAACCAAAGCATGGAATAGAAGGTTATTGATTTCATATTTCTGGAATATTTTCTTAAAAGATGGTATGCATTTATACCCATTCATCTGCCTTATTTCTAGATGAAATTCATCTAGAAATAAGAATGATAGTTATTTCAGAATTCATCATCAGAAAAGTCTATAAGGAATGGTCCTCATATTAGCTTATCTTATATTTTAAATTCACGAGTAGTATAAATCTCCGACCAACCGTTTTTCCAGATCCAGTTGTCAGATCCTGCAGCTTAGGAATTGCATCCATGTGCTCTATGTAACATGCATTAGTACCAGTGCCCAAAATCACAGCAACCATAACATCATCATCCCAGTAGCGTGCCCCAGCCAGTGTACCCACTGCATCATTAACCTGCACAAATTAATCAGCCTAGTGGTTCTGTAAACAAATAAATAGGAAATATGGAGAACTTATATGTCTAGCTGTGAACATACTAAGGCAGAGACCCTCATATCCATCCCTTGCCTTTTCAGAGCTTCATTTAAGCATGCGACCACATCTTTCCCTGCCTGTCCACAATCATCCATCATCAGTTTCATCAAGAATAACATAATGCTAAAAAATGTTGTTAACATTTTTATATTATTTTTTGCATATTTCAAGGAAGACTAGGTGGAGGACATGTAGCATACTCACTTGGAGATCAAGGCATTAAAAGAAAGAAAAGTGGCTCAAAATCTAGGTAATACAATCACAAGAATATGAAAAAGATCAGAGCACATTGTCTGTTGACCCACCTGTGATGTCATGCAATATTCTCCCGGTATCACAACAATAAACAGCTTACATTTTTAAAAGCCCTCTGATGGAATACAAAACAAACTATACAAGATTATATAAATATGGAATTGAAATAATATTGTTTATATACTGTGAAGAACATGTATTAGAAAAACATGCAAAGGAATTCATGGAATGCACCTAATCATATCCTTCTATGCTGATTCAAGAACAATGGGAATGTGCTAAATTCTTTGGCTGAAGTTCACAACGACTCTGAATGCCCGTGGTGTGAATGTGCTATGGTATTTTCCTAAGCCCCCCAAATTTAGGAATATTAATCCAGATAATGTTGTTTTGCATGAATATTGGTGCAAGAGTCAGATTGATAGGAGTATTTGTGTGTCCATTTTAACAAGAGGAAGAGAGAAAGAGAGAGAGGGAACGCTTAGCAAAATGTATTTTGTAAATTAAATTCATAATATTATTATAAAACTGAAAATATTAAAAAAATCTTGGGACTTCATCTTCTGTAAAATTGGCAGATCATGAATAGTGTAACTCTTGAATGTCAAATGATTCTTTCCTTTGTCCCAAAAACTCTGATAATTCTGACATGTCTGATTTTTATATCAAAAGATGTAATGCAAGTTAAAATGCATTCATAGAGCCTAAAAGGTGGTCAGAAGTATAAGTCCCACTATATAAGATTGTTTGTTGGTTATATTTAATCACAACTACATGGCATTATCATTAAGAATGATCAAGAAAGATATGAGTGCAGAAGATAGCAAATTATTTTCTTACTGCTTTGACTCAGAAAAAGAAAAGTTATCAGATACATCAGAACAAAAATTTTCTCATGGTGTCTAGAGAATCAAGACAAATAGCAATATACATAGCATCGAGGGATGAAAATAATTGATATCAGAACATCTAATAAGCACGGATGGTGGATTCATCTTGTTCTAAGCAGTTATACATTTTTATGAGGTTTCTAAGCAGTCATACATTCATGGAATATTACTCAGTTCCATGAAGAGCTTATCCAACAGTTTATCTGTTATAACATGCAAATAGAGAGTTGTATCAGTAAAAGGAAACCTAACCGTCCCAGAGACAGCAAAACCCTTTGTCCACTTGATCAAAATACCAGAATCTATTGAAGTCTGCTTCACTGGAAAGGAGAATGTAAAACCGATTTCTCTTTTTCTCCCCTGAGGCAGACGAAATTTCTCACCCTCTTTTGCAACAAACCTCGCAAGCCCAGATGCAATAAAATCAAATAACTCCTGCTTACAGATGCAAGACATCAATATATACATGCCAATAAGATCTCAACAAGCAAAAGAGAAAAAGAAATCAAAAGCAGAAAAAGAACAAACCTCAGTGCTACCATGCATCAGTTCTTGAGGAATTGACACCTGCTCAAACTCGGTGTCAACCACCCGATTGTCCTTTCCTCCCAATTGTACCCTCAGCACTCGAAAATTAGTACCTCCAAGATCTAGTGCATAGAACAGGCCCTTCTCATTCCTTTAATATAAAAAATCTCATAAATCTACCAAGTGAAGTAAGATATTGATTAGAACTGAAGAAACAACAACAAGTATGCATCACAATTTTATCAAAACAGAGAGGAAAAAAATATCGAGTCATGATCTGTTAAGAATATCATGCTTTACTTGTACCAAATGATTTAAAGTCACAAAACTTTGTTTCTTGAACCCATAAACAAGAAGAAAAGTTCTTCACCATCAAAAGATGAAACTTATTAAGGATGGGAACCAAGCTTCAAATTTTCCCACTCTTTTTGAGCAATCAATAAGCTTAGCTCATAATTAAGATCATGACACTTACGAGATAAATACAGTATTAACACACTAATTGTTGTTTTAAATCCAGCAAACCAACCAAATCGCGACTTTGCCCTTCTTTCGAGTAATTAAAGGAAAGAAATTATATTATACAAGTAGGAACAAATTAACCATACCCAGTGGGTAGGGAGTCGACGTAGCTGAGAATCATCTTGAGATCGCTGGCGCCATCGGCGGCAAGGCCGGCCCTCATATCCGCGGCCATGGCGTCGGCGATGTGGCGGAGCACGGGGAGAGGCGTGGCGCACTTGAGGTGCAGGTTCTTGAGAATCGGGCTCGCCGCCGCGACGCTGCCGGCCACCGAGCACCGTGTGGCCCAGGCAACTCGCCTCCGCGTCGCCGGCTGCGGTACGAGGGCGGTGAAGGATCCGACGGCGGCGGACATCTCCAATCCGAGGAGGGATAGGGGAATGGGGGCGGAGGAGGGACAGAGAAGAAGGTGGTGGGTCGCTGGCATTGTTTCGGAGCAGAGCAGGATTATAAAGAAAATTCGTCCTTCCCATAAAATAAAAGAAAAAAAGAAAGAAAGAAAGATTCGCCTTCCTGTCTTTCTTAATTGTTTTAAGGAAAATTTTTAGTAATTTTTTTTCTTGGTTTCCAAATTTTCATAGGCGAAGCCGACGACCCTTGCGTCCATTGTTACTTGTTGACCCCAGTCCATGGGGGACATGCGGTGAGCGTACCGCTCGGTTCCATTGGAAAATGTTACGGTTCTAATAACGAACCATCGTTAGCTACAGAAGGGAAAAAAAAAAAAAAAAACGTTATACGGCATTTTACTCCTTGTTTTTATTTACTTAAAGAAAAATGATAATTATCTAATTGTTATTATTTGCCGAATAATGATAATAACAATAATATTAATAATATTATTATAAATAAATTTATCAACAAAAAAAAACTTATTTATTTAACAAAATATTATATTTATCTTTTCTTAAATAAATATTAAGTAAATAATTGCCTCCAAAACCGTTGTAGTGGGCGTTAACGGCTTTTATTGGGCATCTCCGACCGGCCGCGCTAATAGCTCTGACTTTTTTTTTTTTTTTTTTTTCATTTTTTTAGTTTATTTCAAGAAGAAATTAGACTATTAGTGCAAGAGCCCAAGGGAGGGAGATAGCGAGGGGATGGCGGATGTGACGACGTTGACGCGACCTTCGCGTCGTTCGGAAGCGGTTGGATTCCCGGCATGCCGCACCGGCACGGCCTGCTTTCTTTGGTTGCATTACACCCTTTGTGGATCCGCATTTGTCAGCAATTAGTTGATGGATACCAAAGTATATCTATATCCATTCTGAAATGACTTAAATATAAGTGGAAATATAGATATAAATTAGATATTATTTGACATATGATAAAAGATTTAAGCATGTTTATTAAATTTTTAATAAGACTAATTTGCCGAGAGTATAATTTATTAGTCCCGTGGATTTTGTATTAAAATATTTAAAAAATAAAATAAAAGTATTATGAAAATGTTAATAAAAATTTAGATCAAATGTGGCTGTTGCCCTTTATTACATTATAAATAAAAAATAATCATGAAGTATTTATTTTTAAAAAAATTATGGAAAAATTATATCTAAATGTAGCAATCTGAAGTAGTTATTAATATCTTTAAATAGGCTTAACAATAAGGTCTTAAAAATATCATAAAAAATAAAATAAAGTATACTTATTTTTCATTTTTAATCAAAAAAGGGTTTTATTTTTAAAAATAATGATTAAAATGTCAAATAATTATTTAACGATCTAAATATACATGACTAAGTAAAATAAACTACTTATATAAAGTATAAAAGCACGTTGTAGCCAGGTGGTTTTGCATGAGAACTTTTATTGGATATCTGAATTAGAAATTTCTATCTGAATGGATATGGTAGGATTTTATTCCACCTGTTTCTATTCCTAAGGATGAGATTGTGCTTAAATTTCTATTCAGGTACGGTGGATTTCCATCTGACCTGTATTTAGTGCTAAAGATGAGATTGAAGTTCTAGGCCACTTACAAGGGTCTTTTTTAATTAAATATCCAAATACGAATCCAAAAATTTTAAAATCCAAATTCGGATCCATATCTGAAATCATGATTTTTTCAAGATTTATGAGTAGATATTTTAATTCTATCTGATCCCATATGAAAATGGATACCATGTGCACTTGGATCGCACTTTTTTCAATGAAGTCATGGACTACTTGTAAGGGGTGGGTGACCTCCTCATTTCAAAGCCGACAAGTAGAGGAAAACATGTTGGATAGGAAGTTATAAAAATCAATAT
>NC_025996.2:6469269-6522578 GCF_000442705.2 Elaeis guineensis | reverse complement strand
TGAAAAAAAAAATATTAGAGAACTTGATTATAAAAATTTAATTAAAAATTTTACATCTCAAAAAATTAAAAAATAAAATTTTAGTAAAAAATTTACATAAATTTTAATTAAAAAAAATCTCACTCTAATATTTAGCTTTAGGTTTCCATATGTGTTGAACTGCCCCTGTGTATCTAGATGAATCAAGATCAACTCATCGTTAAACTTGCCACAAATCAAGATTAACATTGACATCATGTTACCTAGGTTTAAGGCAAATATTTTTTAAAAATAAATTCTAAACCTAACCAAGCAACCTAATCCATGAACGAGCAAAAGTGGTGCAGCAAATTGGATGGTGAATCAGGCATCCAGGAGCTTATCTTGGACACTGCAGTTTCCATTTCAATCTGTATACAATTGCTGAGACCTGGCTCAACGTTGTAATAAACAGGTGAAAATTTACTTGGATTTTGGACTGAACTAGGAAGAAAGAAGAGATGCCCATTATGAACACGCACCCAAACGAAGTGAACTCATGAACTAGGTAATTATGGGTCACCTTCTTAAGTTCCGTAATATTCTTTTCACAATCCCGTTGATGTATGAACTGAATATAGATCTGATCAGCAAATTTAACATCCATAAAGCCTGATCCAAATTCATGCGCATCTCAAGATACGGTACATGAAAAGAACGATGACATACAGAGGTTGCAAAAAAACATGACAAATAACACATGCGTGATGGAGCATGCGTGCAGGCCTGCAACTGAGACAGAGCATGCTAGTCAACAACCGTTGAACAAATTACACATCTTTTTCTTTTTCTTTTCCTTTTTTTTTTTTTTTTTTGTTTTGTTTTCCTCCCAATCCTCTTAGGTGCAATGATGATGTAACCAGCTCCAAAATTGGACTGGTACAGTGTATACCAATAACAATTCCAGTATGGATTCCAGTCTTCTCTTTATCCAGTTTTCATTCTTGCTTTTCCAACTCCCCATCCTCTCAATAATTGCCTGCAAATTTGCAACAAAATGTCGAAGTTAATCTTGGGCTTCACTCCAAGCAGCTCAAGTACTTAGAAAAAATACTTAATTTTTTTTCTTTTCATATTGCCCAGGTAACCAAATCATATAAAACAAATAACAGCAGGATACAAGGGAAAAAAATACTAGGACTAGCCGCTTCTTTAGTCAAAATGTTGCAACTGCTAGTTTACGTGCGATCATAAGATGGAAAAGCAAGAATTTGATCGTTTTGGTGCATCTGGAGCACCATAATATTCCTACTATGGACAACATACGGAAAACTTGACTATTTTTGAGTTGATTGATGATCTAATAAACCGAAAAATTTACATCATCATTATCATTTTTTTATAAGGGGTTCAATATCAGCCATTTCTGGTTACTAATGGTGTTTCCCCCATTAACTTATAATTGGCTAGTTCAGGGAAAACCTAGTCTGTAGCACTCAATATTGGCTAAACGAATGATACTGGTCAACATAGCCCCATATGGGTCAACACTAGTGGTCAACGCAATGGGTTCGGTTGATTTGTGCTGTTTCAATTCTCACACACTCGTCTGGTGCCTCACTTGAGTTCTGAAAGACTCATCTTGGTGCCTTATGAGTTTAAAAATATTCTTTAGATGCTGGGATAACTTCCATATTGACACGCCAAATTCTTCCATTTTGGTATCTTAATGGAAATAGGAGGGAAGTGTAGGCACAGGAGTGAAATGTAAGAAAGGACAAGAAGAGCTGACTATTTAAAATACATATATGTGAGTGATGTTTTTTCAGCGACTATCTGATAGATTGTTAAGAAAACATATATGCTATTCTTTTACTACTCAAATTTAAAAGGAAACATTCAGAGAAAAATGCTTCATATGATTAGTTAAAAAACACACAATGAACCTACAGGAATTGCTGACTTAGATGATGCCAGACTTGCCCCCTGCTAGCTAAGGTTAAAACCAAATTAGTTTTCAAAACTTTTCTACAAGTTTTCAAAATTTATCCTAATCATTTATTTCAGTTTAAATTTTATTAGGATCACTTTCTCACGATTATTAAGTTGCAAATATAATAGTATACTGGGCGAACCAAAAGAATACCATGCGACAGCCCTGACTGGTAGGTAAGCAGCCAACACAACTACATAATAATGTCCCCAGCCAAGACCAGGTACAGATATCTACATAGTATAAGAAATCAGCATACGTATATAACCTAAAGGCAAAATAAGTAAAAAAGGAAATCAAATAAAAATTTTAAAAAGACTAAAAATAAAGTTAAAAAAAATGAATAGATAACTAAGACATGGTTACTCGAACCAATAAAGATGGATGGGCTTGTTAATATTTAAAAAAATCTTCAAAGAAGCCTTATTTTCATCAAGTTGTGTTAAACTAGCTGTCAACCTGTTAGGCCCAAATTTTCTTTGACACTGTCTACTTATATCTATACAAATGTTAAACTGGAAAAATCAACAAGCTTTCTACATCTCAAAGTATCTCATGCTGATAGTTACTAGGACAGGTGTAGCTAACTTTAACAGAGAAAACAAAAACAGTGATAAAAGAAGACTAACAGATGATGGCATGATGAATGAGCCAAAAATGGTAAGTTAATTATAAAAATAAGCATTCCCAGGAGGCATGTTTTGATTGATTGATAGATAGTAGTCCAAAAGCATAGTTCTAATGGATTCAAGTGCACTTTCTAGTACAGAGTTTTTTTCTAAAAAGATCACATGTATAACCAAGAGGTTAATGAGGTCACCTTTTTGCTTGTTTCTTGAAGCTCACCAGCAAGAATGAACTCATCCAATATGAGATATACCTTCACAGAGTAAAAAAATATGGTGAGTGAAAATTATATGGTTATTCAGATAATTAAGTCTGCAAAACATTAATGAATTTATATCATAATATTCTATTTTGCCAAAACTTAAACCTTGATTAGCCTTCTCATAATGTATAGCTATTGCACCTCAAGAATCTTATTATGTGTATGTAACAGGCAGCATACGCACATGCATGAGCACAAGTTCAGTATTCCACAAACAATGGACAAAGAGGTTAGACTATGTTCCTCTTATAAGAAGGAATATCCTCCGTTCCCAATTTTTTGGCCTAGCATCTGATTTAAGTGCAATAATGTGTCCCGTTGACTCAACCTAACTCTGACATCTTCACAGCCCCAGAGAGTCGTAAGGAGTTGCAAAAGATGGATCGATATGCTTTTGTTTCTTAATTACACAAAACTGGTGTAGTAATTCAGATCATGTTGAAGAAACATAATTTCCTAAAGACTTTGTGGCCTTTAATTTAATAAAGCCATTCAATGCAAGCTACAGAAGACTCATAAAGTGGATTAATCCATATAAAAATATTTAACTGATAATGCATAAACTAGATCACTAACCCAGTAAATCTATACTATATAAAAAAAAGCATTGCAGGCCCTTTGGTCTGTCAAATATGCCCACCTATGGAATATTATTTGACTTGCAAAAGAAAATTTATTATATATAATTATTAGCATGGGTTGTTTGTGGAAAAAAATGTCCAAATAATTAGGGCCTACTGGGATGGTTGGGCCCAAAATCCCACAGGATTCTTGGGTTGGGCTAGTACAACCATCGAAAAATATTGAATTAGAGGCAGAGCTAAGCCTACATCTACAACCATTCAAAACTATCTTTTATATGGCTTGGCCCGAATCTCATAGGAAGAAAAAGATAACTCAGCAGGTTTTTATTTTTCTCTCTATGGGACTCGGCCCAAGCCATTCCAAAGGCCTCTAGGTATTAGGAATATAAGCCTAGCCCAAGTTTCTTTTTTTCTAGTTGCACAAGTCCAAACCCATGAATCCCATAGGATTTTGGGCCTGAACATCCAAGTAGGCCCTTAATCTCAATACTCTCTTCAGCTTCTAAATCCATGGGATTCTGGGCTTGAACATCCAAGCAGGCCTTAATCTCAATATTCTCTTCAGCTTCTAAATCCCACATCCGATGGGATTTTTCTAACACTCCAATTTCTCTTCTTGCTATCATATAAAACATCTCTGTCTAACAAACTTATTTCTCAACTATTCCTATCTTCTCTCTAACAACCTCATCCACATCCAATCTCTATCTTCTGTTTTAGTTTTCATTTTCTATTTTATTTCTTATTTGTTTAATATTATTTACTATCTTTGTTTGGCATTCCTTTAATCAAAATGATGATTCTTATTTGTTATTGTCTTATGTAATCTAATTATTGTTTTTATTAAACATGCATCATGCGTACTTATATGCTTGTTTTTTTAAAAAGAATGTTGCAAGATAAAAGGATACTGTAATTACAAGGTCAGATCTAAAATGATATTAGCCAAGAAAATAAGCACAAATCTTGTTCACCCACCAAATAAAGAATAAATCAACAAATAAAAAACAAATTCCACCAGCTGTAAAGAATGATAATGTTCTCATCATCTCATGTGACAGTTCAGCTTAAAAAGGTCAAAGCTTCCAGCTTAACATCTATATGGATTAGTAAGGAAAATGAGTCTGAAGGAAAAGCTATACGATGAGGAAATGATGAGATTAATACAATTCAAACTGTAAATAAGCTGAAGATTACTGTTAATAGAGTGACTATTCTAAAACCAGTTAATTGAGTGACCATACTAAACCATGTAAAGCATTTAAAAAAGCTAAAATAAAAGGCTGTGAAGGGGTGACGGACCTTGTGAAAATTAAATACCAAATCTAGTTCACACACATTGCTGAAAAAATGATCCAGTATCTCCACAAATAGATGGATGCATTCCAAGTATGCTAACTCATTGTCAGTGATATCAACACACATTGAAAAGAAGAGTCCTGCATATCTTCTGTAGATAATTTTGTGCGTGCGGAACTGTAAGAAAAAAATGTACCAAATTCAAACACAAAAGAATGATAATGCAAAGCAATAAAACAGTAAATCAAGACAACATCTGAAATACAAAATATGATAAAGACTTTCTAATTGAAAAAATAACTCAGAACAGCAAAACTAGTCAATCAACAACATAAGGCTAAAAAGAAATAGTAAATGATTTTCTTGATTTTGAAGTTAAAAGATAGATGAACACATATAAAAATATTTATGTTGGGTAAATGAAGTGGAGATATGCTCCTTCTATATTACTAGAAGGAACCTGCGTCTTCTACACTAGGGAAAATTAAAGCAATAAGGCCAGCAATTATGCATTTGTCAACATGTTAAGCACTATGGAAGATCGCTCGAACAGGGCATACACTAGCATAACTATGAAAGTGGAACAAAAATAACATATATTAGAAGAGGCACAGAAGTAGCACTGAGACAACCTATGTACATCGATGTCCATGCACACGAAAGGTTTAAGGATGCAGAAACAATTAAAAAAAATTACATATTGTCATCCCAAGTTTTAAACTTCCCAAAATCTGATGGTTGTACAGTCAACTAAACTCTAATTCTGATGATCATCTATCCAAACCAGAAGTATGCCACCTACCCCACAATCGCAACACCATCTTTCTCTTCCATAACCCCCCCCCCTCCCCCACAAAAAAAAAAAAAAAAAAAAAAAACCCGACCCACCACCCAATCACCTAGAATGAAGAATGTAGATGCACCCTCTTCATTAAATGTAAAATGTTATAGCAAACAAACAATACAAAACAGATGAGGCCAAGAGAAAAGCAACTGTTAAATATCTTAGACATATCTAACCTGAGTAAGGTGTTGAATTTCATAATATCGGACTACAAAATATGCTGATTTCACCATTATAAATTCCTCATATGCTTATTCTCAAACCTTTGGGCAGCAAATAAAAATTACATAATATCTGGAACAGATGTGTGCTCTAATATGCAATTTTTATTGGACTGCAAAATATGCTGATTTCACCATCGGAATCCCTCGTATGCTTATTGTCAAATCTTTGGGCAGCAAACGAATATTACATTATCTCTGGACCGAACATGTGTGCTCTAATATGTGATTTTTATTGGACTGTAAATTATGCTGATTTCACCATTGGAAATCCCTTGAATGCTTATTCTCAAACCTTTGGGCAGCAAATGAATATCACATCATCTCTGGAACAGACATTTGTGCTCTAATATGCGATTTTTTATGTGCAACAACAGCAATGGGTGAATGTTGAATGCAGTAAGCCATTGATTTTAAAGCTTGAGGGCAGTGGAGTGTGACATTTCCTGATAGATGGCAGAAAGGTGCTCAACAAGGTTCATGGATCCACCAGAAGATCAACAGGTTCTTTCGGTTCCACTAAATGATTCCTTAAGAGCTGATGAAGTTTCGTTTTTTTTTAATCCAGAAAAAGTATTATAGAAACTATGGGTAGCAAATTTTCTACATACAAGAGTCCTCTTATTTTTAACTAGTAAAAAAGGGGACACAAGGGGCTGTTTGGTTGCCTATGCAATTTTCTGAAACAGATAATAGTTATAAAGCATGATTATCTACAAAACAGGTTCTATGAAAAAACAGGAGGAGACCTGTTTTTCATAAAACTCATTTTTCATGTTTTATGACTTCACAGATTTGGTAAAACAGATTTTGTGGAAAACAATCAAGCAACATTTTTTTGGTAAAACTCATCCATTTTGAGCCTTTTGTATACCTGTTTTAGTAAAACTTACAAACCAAACAGCGCCTAAATAAATTTTCTCCTATTTCTTTCCTCATTTGCTCATCTGTCTTCTCCTGTCTCCTTCTCTCCACCTTTTAACGTTAGAATGTGTATTAGACCAACATAGTGCTTTAACTGTCAATAGCCACATCCCACAAATATGCATTAAGACTTAAATTGGATGGAAAAGCCTCAAGGACTCCAAAGTCCAAAGCCTTGAATCAGCTTGAACTAGTCTGTGTTGTCTTATACCCCCATTCATACTGTATTCATCTGTACTAGGTTGACAAGTTGGTACCACCAGTTGATAAGTCAGTTTACAGTAAATACGTTCCTACAAACCAGCATGGGGAGATATTGGCAATAAAAATCAGCAGACACAAATGGGTATGAGCTGATATTACAGTACATGGACAAAACTATAAAAGATAGGATTGACTCAAATTGGAGATGTGTTTGTTGGGTTTGGATCATCTTAGGCCAACAATTGTTTGGTTCAAGGCAACTCAGCCAACTGGAAACAACCAAGTAGTGTAACAAGCAAATGATGGAAAAGTCTAACAAACAATCTTTTCGACATACAACGATAGTGATCTTGATGGCAATTTTAAACTAAATATGTCAAGGTAATGAAAATCAAATGGTACCCATCTTACTACATCTGCAAAGGGACAAATGAATACCACACCCAATAATACAACCTGGGCTATTCAGTAAACCAAAAATTGTTCTTGAAACTTCGAACTAGAAGAGGGAACAGGATCTTGATTTCCTGGTCCCTTTAACACTTTCTTTCTCATTCTCTGTTTATACCTTCCGTTTTGCATATTGAACTAGCATACCATTCTATTTTGAATCACCTCAAAGAAAGTATGCTCCACAGAAAGTCCAAATCATTGGCTCCAAACCATCTATCAGCTCTATTGCTCTCTGAACAAAATGTTCTCGTTATTCCAATGGGCCGGAATCACCCTCATCCCCTCCCTCTTCTTGTCAATCTTTTCTATTAGGCTAAAAAAATTCTGCTTTTTAAATTGACATTGGCATTTGATTTCTTTTTCCTCTTTGCACCATAAAAATAACGACTAGGTTTTGGAATTTGTTTTCGTACCTCAACGAAATTGGTGAACTTCGGATCCCTGTTGACCACCAATCGGTGGACCTGCAAAATTAGAAGAAAAATACCATTTTTAATCTACAAAACAATCTCAGGAGAAGAAAGATACAATATTTAATCAAGAAAATCTTAAAAGGATCAAGAAAGAACAAGAAAAAAAAAATCTCAATCAAGAAATGGATAGAGGAGAGGAGAGCGAGAATTACCTCGTATTCTACCTTGTGCTTCTCGGAATCCTCGAGGGGGACGTAGTACTTGGCCAGGCGCGTCTTGCCCTGCCGATTCTGCAGCAATATGAAGCGAATCTGCCATTCCAATTCGAATAGAACGTACATTACATATCAAATCGAAACAAGAACAAGAAGCAGAGGAGAGATCGGGAGAAACCATATCGTTCGAGAGAGAATAGAGAGAGGAGATTTCCGGGGAGACGGGAGAGGGGAGATGGAGGCCGGACGAGGGCTTTTCCTGGTTCCGATCTCGGAGTCGAGAGTCTTCGTTTGATGTGCCGAGCCCTCTTGTTGTTGGACCTTGGACTCGCTTCCTCTGGCTTCTCCCACCTGTAACATTACGTGTCGAAGTTTATTGGATCAACTGGTGTTTTGCGCTTGGTAAGTCGTCGTGCGGCTCTTACGGAACAGGTTTAGGTTGGCAATGGCAGCTGTGAGCCATCCAAAGCAAGTGCCATGGCAGGAGTATATTCTAAAGCTTGCCTATTAGCATCTGTAATAGGTTTTTTTAATCTTGGATCAGAGATCAGCAACGTAATTTGATCTTTATTTTTGAAATATGAAGTTAAGATGTCGTTTCCTTTTCTCTAATATAGTAAAAATGACTTTCAAGATGCTTAGATTTTTGCCCATAAAAAATTGAATTGGATGCTATATGTACTACACTTTTATGTTATCACAAAATATTTCCGAAGGTCTTATTTGTGCAAGAAAATATCTAGTTCTTGATTCTGCTTTTATCTACTGCTGTATGGTACATAGCTCTATGTTCAATTTTTACATTAAATTTGGCACTGTTGTCTCACTCTTCTTTTTTTTTAGATGGCTTTCCGTGAACATATAGTGGTGGATTTTTTTTTACTGCAATAAAGATTTTTTTTTTCTTTTTTTTGAAAAAAAAAACACTTAGGTAAAAAAAATATTAATCATGTATATTTTATGGCCAGTGGTATAAAAATCCTAAGTTAGAGCTTTTGCACCAATATCTTGTAAAAATTAGACTTGTTGACCTGCATGAGTCACAATCATACGATATGATCTCTACCAAGCCGAAGGCTAACAATACCCCTCATTAGCTAAAAGGTAAGGTTTTCGGCTTTTTCTTCCTCCTACATGATTCGGGCTAAGGGTATTGGATTGAGACAGCCATTACTTATATAGACTGTCCAATTCATTAATCTAGCAAGAAATCAAGTGCAATCTTACCAAAAACTCTTTAAAAAATCTTTACAAGACTCCTGCTTCATCTCCTACTAACAATCATCCAGGTTCATCGCCATAGAATTTGAAAGTCACTCCTAGTGTTTTCTTTTCTAGTGGGAGATAGTCAGGAGATGGTTCCCATGCAATTTAGTTATAAATGAGAAGCAACTAAATATAAATCCTATGTGTAGCCTGTGTAAGGATATTGAGGAGACTGTGGAGCATGTTCTTATCCGATCAGAGGCGGCTGAAGGGCAAGGCCACCGAAGCCCTTGCCTTAGGCCCCCGCCCCTAGGAGGCCCTCCGCTACCTTCTCCTCCCCGCCTCCATGGCTCCACCTCGGCAAGGTCTAACCTCTGCGGCTTAGCCCTCTGGCCTCCTGCTCAGCCTTCGAGAAGACGGAACGGCAGGACGCCTCCGCCCTAGAAGGCCCTCGTCCGATTGCCTCCAGCCCCCAGATTGCCCCAACGCCTCGCTCGGCCCGCAAAAAGATGAACGGTGCCACGGCAAGGAAGAACGATTGAGCGCACGCGGTCGGCCGATCACTAGTGGTGAGGAAGATGGGTCACGAAAGGATTGGAGGTCTCCACGAGCGGTGCGACGGCAGACGGGATGGTCATTTTTTTTGTTTTTCGAAAAGCCGCAGGCCCCCCCTCCGCTCGGCCCACGAGAAAATGAACGGCGCCGAGTCGCCAGCGCCGCGCATCAAACTCTTCCAAGTACCGAAGGCCCCTGGAAGATGATTTTTTTTTCATTTTTCGGAAGGCCCTTGCCCCCAAGTCCCCCCCCCCCCCACTCGGCCCGCGAGAAGACGAACGGCACCGGGTTGCCAATGCCGTGCGTCAAACTCTTCCAAGGATGGAGGATCGAAGGCCCCTGGTCCTTGGAAGATGATTTTTTTTTTCGTTTTTCGGAAGGCCCCTACCCCCAGGTCTCCCCCCACTCGGCCCGCAAGAAGATGAATGACGCCGCTCATCAGAGGCCCCGAGCGGTCATCGATGACTGATCGGTCGGTCACGGGTCACCAGTGGCAAGGAATAGTGGAAGACGAAAGGTCTGTCGACTTTTTTTTTTTTAAGTTTTCCAAGGACATGTGGCAGAGTGTAAGGGGTTACTGTTCGCGACAGCGTCGGAGGAAAAATAAAAGAGCAGGTGGCAAGCGCTGCTTCATTAACAGTGGCCAATTACCGAGTTAGTCCACCAATGGTCATTTTCTTTCATCCTTTATAAAAATAGGTTGTTTACTTATTTTCTTATACTGTTATATTTTGACAGAAATATTGTGGATGCTCCATATTTTACACAGCATATACAACTCCATAGCAATATAGAATTTTATTCAGTTTTTAAATTTTTTTTTATTATCTACTTTTGTACTCCTTCGGAAGATTTGTAAATTCTCAAAACTAGTTGGGGTTGGGAAGTATTTGATACTTTGATATTTTGTAGTTTGGATTATTCTGTGTTTGTAAGTTCAACAAGATTATCCATTTTTTCTCTATATTAATACAATTTTTTTTACAAGAAAAAATAATTTTTTTAAATTTATATATCTATTTCTTAATTCTTCTTTTATTATTCTCTTTACTCTTCTTCTTGATAATAACTCTAACTCATATTTTCTGCAGTTTGCACTCTCGTGCAACAGCATTCAACAATCGATACTATAAATTAGTTGATTATTAATCATCTCATTTACAATCAGCATTCAACAATCGGATACTATTATTTTAATCTTTACATATTTTTTATTTAATTTAAAATTTATATTATATTATTATATATTATCTTTATTTTATTTAATACTTGACTCATTGAATTAGAAATTTTGATTGTTGATCTTGTATTAGCTATTTAAAAAATATAAAATAATTATAATAGTTAAATTTTTTTGATGATTCATAATAAAAATTTAAATATGTCAATTCAAAAATATGAATCTGATTATTCAAAGCTTCAAAAAAGAAGAAGAATTAAAAATTTAATACAATCTCAAAAAAGAGCTCTTAATAAATTTTTTATAAATAATAAAAATAATAAATTAAAAAATATTGATAAATATTTCTTAAATGAACAAGTTAATAATCTTTTAGAATTAGATGATAATAAAATATTAGAACGAGAAGAAGTCAACGAAGAGATTCAAAATGATCCTCAAAGTTATAGTGAAGAGAACCAATCGATTAATTTAAATGATTGCATTTCTGAAAATATTTATGATTTAAGTCAATGGATAAATATTGATACAAATTTGAGAGATTTATTAGTAGAAAAAGGTCCAATTAGAATTGATGATATAGATTTTTCTAAAAATAAATTCTTAAGACATTTTTCTACTACATACTATATTCAAAAGTTGGCAAATGGAGAGAAGCATGAAAGAAGATTGCTAATTTATTCAAAAAACATAGACAGAGTATTTTATTTTTATTGTAAATTATTTAATTCTGCTTCTAGTATAAGTAAACTAGCTAATGTTGGCAGTAGAGATTGGAGAAATCTTAGGGCTAAGCTTAAGAGTCATGAGATGAGTAATGAGCATATTATTAATATGAGTTCATGGATTGATTTAGCAATGAAGTTGTTGAAAAATAAAATAATTGATAAAAATATTCAAAAATAAATAAATAAAGATGAAGAATATTGAAAAAAAGTATTATTAAGAATTTTTATTGTAGTAAAAACTCTTGGTAAAAAATAATTTGGCTTTTCGTAGAAAAAATGAAAAGGTATATCAAGAAAATAATGAAAATTTTTTAAGTCTAATTGAAATGATTGCAGAATTCGATCCGATGATGCAAGAATATATTCGACGTATTAAAGATAATAAAATTTATACTCATTACCTTGGACATAATATACAAAATGAATTGATAAATTTGTTAGTAAGTGAAATTAAAAATAAAATTATTAAAAAAATTATAGAAGTAAAATATTTTTCAATAATACTTGATTGTATTCCAGATGCAAGTTATCAAGAGAAAATATCTTTTATCTTATGATGTGTAAATATTTCATCAAGTCCAATCAAAATTATGAAATATTTTTTTGAATTCTTAAAAGTAGATGATACAATCAGAAAAGATCTTTTTAATGTCATTATAGATGAAATAAAATATATTAGACTTGATATTAATTATTTAAGAAGACAGGGATATGATAATAGATCTAATATAAAGGGCAAACAGCAAGGAGTGCAAAAAAGACTTTTAGATATAAATCTTAGATTCTTTTATACACCATGTGGTTGTCATGGTCTATATTTAGTACTTTGTGACATGGCTAGTTCTTGTACTAAAGTTATATCATTTTTTGGAGTGGTACAATATATATATTCACTATTTTCTTCTACTAAATGATAGAAAATTTTACAAGATAATATTTTCGATTTAACTCTTAAATTATTATCACAAACACATTGAAAAAATCGTATTGAAAGTGTTAAAGCAACAAGATTCCAAGCTCCACAAATAAGAGATACTTTATTGGAATTAGCAGAAGTTAGTGAAGATCCTAAAATTAAAAGTGAAGATAATTGCTTAACAACATATGAGCTTGAAAATTTTAAATTTTTATTGGACATGACTATTTGGTATGATATATTATTTGCTGTTAACTCAGTTAGCAAAAGTTTACAATCAAAAGATATGCATATTGATGTTGCTATAGAACAATTAAAAGGTCTTCTTTCTTTTTTTGAAAAATATAGAGAAGATGGATTTACATCCGCTATGATTTTTCTAAAGAATTTACATCTGAAATGAAAATAGAACCTAAATTTCATGATAAGCGTATCATTCGTAGAAAGAAATAATTTGATCAGGATGTTGATAATTAAATAATAAAATATCTTGAAGAATCATTTAAAATTGATTATTTTTATATATAATAGATTAAATAATTTTTTCACTTCAAAATAGATTTGAACAATTTAAGATATATGAAAATATTTTTGATTTTCTATTTAGTGATAAAAAATTGAAGTCATTAGACAATGATAGTTTAAAAGAATATTATTTTAATCTTGAATGTTCTTTAAAATATAATAACTACTCTAATATTGATGGTTTAGATTTATTTTCAGAGCTAAAAATTTAAAAAAAAAATTATACAAGTGGAAGATAACAGTCAAATGGACATACTCAATCATATAAGATGACTCGATTTTTTTCAAATATATATATAACTTTTAGAATAATGTTAATAATTTCAGTAAGTGTTGCTTCAGTAGAAAGAAGTTTTTCAAAATTAAAATTAATAAAATCTTACTTAAGGTCAACAATGTCTCAAGAAAGATTAAATGGGTTGACTATATTATCAATTGAAAAAAAAATGTTAGAAGAATTTGATTATAAAAAATTAATTAAAAATTTTGCATCTCAAAAAAATAAAAAAATAAAAGTTTAATAAAAAAATTATATAAATTTTAATTAAAAAAATTATATTTTAATATTTAGTTTTAGGCCTCCAAATATGTTGAGCCGCCCCTGTATCCGATGTCCTATAGCTCAAGAAAGGTGGGCACTTGCTAATGTCTTTGATCAGGTTCCATTACAATACAAAAGTGCTCCATATTCTAAGCAATGGAATCAGAAGAACAGTCCATTCATATCATGCCACTGTCATTTCCTTCATATCATACACTTTTGGCAAGGCTAGAAACTGAAAAATCTTTAACCATTCTCTTCCACAACAATTTAGATTCTCCAAAGAGCTCAAAAATGGACAGTGAAGAGTTGCAATGTCTCGGAGCTAACATAGCAACCAAGAAAAATGTGGAAAGGCCATTCTCTTCCACAACAATTTAGATTCTTCAAATAGCTCAAAAATGGACAGTAGAGAGTTGTAATGTCTCAGAGCTAACATACCAACCAAGAAAAATGTGGAAAGACCCCCAAAAAGAAAGCACAATCATGGAGCTTCTCGCTTTTTCTAGTCTACGCCCGCACCCTGAAGCTGTGGATGTTTGTTTTGATGAATCAGTTAAGGATGGAGGGACCAGTTTTATCAATCGAAACCATCCATTTAGAGTCCTAGCCATTGGAGCTACTCATTTATATGGTACTGCAGTGCCTATAGCAGAATTACATATAGCTTGGTCAGGATCACTAGTTATTGGAACAAAGTTTGGAGCCATGGAAGTTTGTTTAGAAGGAGACCGTTCTACGATTATCCCTTGGATGAGGAAAAGTCCAATGTAGAGTTGGATGCCCACCCATAATTCATTGATATCTAGAGATTAAGATCCAAATTGGAGTTATATTAGGCCACTTATGTTCAAAAAAAAGGCAACAAAACAGCAAATAGGTTTGCCAGATATGTAGCTGAGCATACGGTTAATACGGTTTCCTGGTTCAATTCCCTTGCCTTGTCCTCTTCATAACATTTTGCAAGCTGATAGTTGTGGTTACCTTGTCCTGTTTAAGTCTACCTATATGGGGGGGAGAATAGAAAGTTTTATCAAAATAAGAAAGAATAAGTAAGTTATACTTCATCTATGCAACTTTGTTGCATGAAATTTCTATGTTACTTCTACAGACTTTTATTGGATATTTTTAGCTGTTTCTCATCATATTCACGTGTAGCAAAATTGTTTGTATATTCCATCAAATAGGCATTCAGGGATAAGAAGATGGATAAACAAAAAGAGGAGAGAAATGAAAATGAATCCGCCCTCTATTTTTTTCATAAGCGATCTCATATTTCTTATTAGCATATCATGTGAGGAAAGAGAGAGAACTGCTTTAAATTGAAACATGCTACTAGAGTTGCAAATAAATTGACCAGCTCATGAGCTACTTGAGTTGATTCAAATCTAAGCTCAACTCAATTCAATTATTATTAAACTTGAATCGAACTCAAATAGCAAAATACTTGACTTAAAAGCTGGCAAGTCTAATTGAATACATATATATATTTTTAAAAATATTATATTTTATTTATAATATATATTATTAATTTAATATTTTAAAATATAATATTATGTTATATTTATTTTAACTATTTTTTAAATTATGATTAAAACTCGAATTCAAGTTCAAACTAAAGCTTGACCATGGTTCGATTGATAATCAAGTCAAATTTAAATTTGATTTTTTTTATTTTTATTTATATATATTTTTTTGTGAAGCTCAATCAATCTAAAGTCAAATTTCAAATCAAAAAAATTTAAATCGAGTCAAATCTGAGCCTCTAACAACTCGACTTGGCCCGATTGTAACCCCACTTGCCACTTCAAATGATGCTTTACCTGTTTCTTCAGGGCACTGGGGTGTCTTTGGCCCCACCGGGCCCTCATTTCTTGTTCCAGTTACACTCAAGTATTGTGATGCAGATGTCACTTACATGATCATGATGGCGTGTTGTGCGTGCATGATTAATGCATCGTTGCAGATCCTTTACTTAAGTATGTCTGTCATACCCACTCCATAGGTTAACCATACCTTTGGGGGAGGGAACCAGCCAGCCGATGGGCTAGGGATTGATGCTTCTTGATGGAAATAACCTTCCCCTCAACTACAATATCTAGAATATCTTGTGCAGGCTAATGCCTTCTCATAAACTAATGAATTTGAGGCTCACCTCCCTTTGAGGGTAAAACAGAGAGAGAGAGAGAGAGAGGACTCATCAAATAGACAGAGGCATCCATCGGATAGCCTTGCCCTGTTAAAAGGCACAGTGGAAGAATCCCCTGAGATTGATACATTAGTTTGGGGATTTTATCATAATAACAGATTCGTTCATACATATTTTTGAAAATTTATGATAGTGGTTCATAAATTGTTTATGTCAAAATTATGCGCATGTGAATTTGAGGGAAGGCAAACTTCTTTCAAGTAGTTGTATTACCATCTATGCAATGTGAATTCTTGACTTTTGCCATCCATTCAAACAGATAAAAGTGTAACTCCAAGACAAAAATTAACGTGCAAGTCAAAAATATTAAATGGTCCGACATAAAATATTTCTGTGAACTTCAAGATTTAGCATTTGGAAAATGCAATCTGATTCGATGTGATCCTCCTACAACAACCGAGTAAAATGTCCTCTAGTCCGTAGTTTAACAATAACGATCCCAACCTCGTTGGAAAAGCTCTACAAAATTGACACAGCCTCTGATTTGCCAGCAGTTATTTTTCTGTGTGTTGTATCTCTTCAATTGCTATGCGGATGCCAAAATGTGCCCCATATGGATACTTGGCAAAGGGTTAAAGAATTGCATCCATAACTTGATCAAACTCTGGTGTCAAAAACTCTAAGATTGAGCTTCTTTAGCAAAAAAATTGATCTCAATCAATACTTTAATCTCTTACCTTTGGAGTCAGGGGGAATTTTAAAAAAAAATTTAAAAAAATAAAAATCAATCCACATGCTAAACAAGAAATACAAACAATCTATGCTGAAAATAAATAAATTCTTTCAATTGTAATAATAGAAGAAATCTCGATTGTAACGGGGAAAAAATTGCATTTTGGTGAACAGAAGTAGCCCACATTAAACTTTACTAACCGCAATCACCCACATTGCCCATTTCACATCACTTATTAGAGAACAGAAATCATCATCGATCTGTTACGACATAGTGATCTAGAAAACAACCTTGCATTAAAAAAAAAAAATCATAACAAAAAGAATAGTAGTTTATACTAATTAGTAGAAATCGTAACGTTACTAGCTATCCAGATCCAATCATATCATCATCACCTAGGCATCAAGCATCGGCCGTTTTCTTCCCCTTGCTCGCGTCCTCAAGCTCCTGGAGCCAGAGATCAGCGAATTCGCAATCCTTGTACCTCTCGAACCATGGCCCCCCATGGTGTAATGGATGGCCTTGGGGAACGTTGCGGGGTCGTCGGGATCGACCTTGTTGTGGCCGACGAGGAAGTTCCAGACGAAGGGAATCTCGCCGATCTCGGCGTCGTCGAGCCAGACGAAGCGGTGGAGGAAGGCGCCGGTCTGCGTGCTGACGGCCTCGGGGGTGAGCGCCGCCCGGTTCTTGGGGTGGCCGCAGTTGTAGAGCACCATGGAGGACCAGTTCTTGCGCGGGTACACCGTCTGAACGGCGCCGTCCATCTTGGTGGTCTCCTTGGGGGCGTACTCGTGATGGACGCACATGATCGCGTACTTGTCGTCGATCAGGGAGATCAATTCCTTGATGTCGGCGAGGTAGAGGAAGTCGCAGTCGACGAACATGGCCCACCCCTGAGAACCGGCGAGGTAGGGGGTGAGGAATCGGGTGAAGGAAAACTCGGTGCTCTCGGTGGGGCCGCGCTCGCGCCAGAACTGTCCGGCGGCGCGGAGCTCCGACTGCTTGATGGGGTGGATCTCGAGCGGCACCGACGAGCGCTTCAGGAGGGAGTGGCGGCACACATCGAAGGCCGCGTCCTCCCGGGGGTCGTAGCCTATAAAGATCTTGAATGGCCGCTGCCCTTCGCCGGCGAGATCCGCGCCGGCGGCGGAGGAAGGAGGGATCTCCGAGCCCATGACAGATCTAAAAAATGGTCCTTTGGAGGATAATGTGGAGGGATTGGGATCTAAGATCTAGGGTTTGGGGGCAGAAATTATTAGGGTTTTGAGAAGAGGGGGCAGCGGGAGGTGAGGATGGAAGGGCGGAGGGCAGTGAGTGAAATAGAAGGAGAGGAGGAGGTGGATGGTACGCGGCCCGCTTTGGGGTACCCCCGGTATTTTAAGGTTTCCTATTTGGGCCACGGGTTTCGTGGGGGAGGGTAAGGTTACCGGCGGGCGGGGGCCGGCTAGATAGGCGCCCCTGGTTATGGGAATTGCCGGGGCGTCCGGAAGGAAGGGAAGGGCGAGGGCTGAGGAGTCGGAGGAAAAGAGCTCCACTTCCACAGGCGGTCACGGGATCGAGTAGTCCGGGGGCTGTTAAGCCGGATTGAGCGGTGCTCCGACCCCAGCGGTGGCCAGTTGGCAATTGGTGTGAGATCCGCCTGCAGTTTGATGCTTGGTTTTGACTGGATATATAGATCTCGACAACTGGCCATGAATGATCGGTTTTTAGTGACATATACGCAAGCTTAAATGAGTGCCACCTTGCGAGCCCACAGTAATATTAATTACTATTTATCATACATGTGCAGAGGCTGAAATTGGAATAGCACACCTGAATCTGTGTACCACTGCTGAAGTCAAAGAGTTATCGGTGCAGTCAAAAATGTGGTCGTTAAACACGAGTCACTGTACTCACCGACAGGTCCGACGCTGATAATGTTGCATGAAATGATTGCAAGAAACGATTAAGTGGTTGTACGTGCATGATGTGCATCCATATGATTTGTGCAGACATTTATATGTTACATAAACTATATAAATATGTACTTAGCATCCTGTGTAGCCATGCGTTAATATATAAATTAAAATTTTCAAATTGGAACTCCTAATTTCTAAGAGTTTGATGACTCGCACAATGTGGAGAAGTAATAGATGGGTATTATTGCTTCTTTTTTTTTTTTTTCAACCATAAATATTCAATCCCTACTGTCATAATTCCACATTAATTAATAAAAAGAATATCACAAAGATTTATTAGCCTTGTCCAATGCTCCTTCCAACAACTTAATCTTTTGGGTGGTGAGACCGCAATACTGAGGCACCACCAAACAAGGAGTCTATGCTTGCTATATACCACGTTGAAAATTGCTTAAGCTCTAGTCTTGGAGGAGTGCCATGGAAGGACTAGAGATCATAATTTATCAGGAACCGAAGGACAAAATAGATAACATTCTCAATCTTTAAACAATTCTGGCATCAAACCAATACAAACATGGTTGTCGCATACTCGTCCTTCTGAAGTTGCATTGTTGTACATGAAAGCCTCTGTGAGCCCATGAAGCTACCAGTTTTTGCTCATTTGTGTTGTTGGCATGGCACCCGTAAATAGCCTAATCCGCCTTGAATTTACCGATCACTCTTTGCCACACCAAACAGGCAGGGCCGGTCCTGACATTTTTTAGACCTAGGGTTAAATGAAAAAATGGGACCTTCTCTATTAAAAATTAACATACTTTAAATATTAATTATTATTGAAAAATTAATCTACGTGCAATAATTTTCTATAAATATATTCGTTAAGCAGTGTATAAAACTCATTATTAATCTATTTAATTATTTTTTTTATTATAATATTGTAGAAAGTCATCTTTGCACCTTATTGGAATGTCAATACAAAGTCTAGATCTGGGGCTTGGGACGGTCGCCCAATTTGATCTGCCCCAGGGCCGGCCCTGCAAACAGGTAACGTAGCACTGGACTTTGCCTAAATAACATTGCAAAATGAAGAGATGTATCATGCCTCTGCTGTCAAATTCGATATCCCCCATCGATTCAACATCAGTCAGGTTAGGTTAAAGAGGAAGCAGGCGACTGGTGGGTGGGGGCGCGGCAGTGTAGGTGAAGACCTCAATTACCATATAAAATGCCCTGGTTTACCCCATTGAGATTTGTAATCATTTTAGGTAGGCAGGCCTTGTTATCTTGGAGCGCTAGACTCAACCCAAATGTGATTCCCACATCATGAATGGTGCACCGAACCGCGACTCCAAGCCTTGGCTGGCAGCAAGAAGAAAATGTAGTCCTTGAAATTAGTGATACAGACGGGAGAGACGCACAATCTTTTTGCTTGAATTTAATTCTCCCAGCAGAATGGAAACAAGGTATCTACACTTAAACATTCATATTTCTCCAGAGTTCCCCATGTAACTTTATTTGTTTTATTTATAGTAAAGTGTGACATCATTTGTCCAGTTCATACAGATGGTCTCTCTGGATATGACTCTTAATCCTCACCTCAAAGCTAAGATGCTCAACTTGGTTAAAAGTACAAAAGATACAACTCCGACTAAACAAAACTGCCGTAAAAAAATTTGTTATCACTCTGTTGGGATCGCCTATCTAATCTTAGACTTCAGTTGAATACTTAGAATTTATGGCTGCCAAAAGAGCTGCTCCAATGCCAGAACCATCTTTCGTATGCTCTATGATCACATTTTTTGAGGCTTCTGAACCAAGTAACTCTGTCACAGCCTCCTTGAGATATTTCCGGTACTGGGGATAATGCTCATAAAGGCCACCATCCATTGCAACCACCGTTCTTTTTCCAAAGATAAGTCCTTTGGAGTCTTGCTCCATTTTCTGCAGAATACCCACTATACCTGCCCCAGCCAGTCTCCCACCTCTCTTCACTATGGTATCACAGACCTCTGCAACGATCTTCCTTGCATCTGGGGAGGACCTTGTTACCTAAGGAGAATGGAAGTTCAAGAAAATATTTTCTAGTAAGAAAGGCTCACTTGATGCATGCTGAGAAGAGTTATACACTGAAAGGCCAGATTAGTACTTACACCAACAGTGTCATTCAAGATCAAGTCAACTGCTTCCAGATCTTCAGAGTCATCCTGGTGCATAGCACAAAGATCAGGAGTCCTGTAATTGCAATCAGAGAACTTAGCCTTCTTACTCAAAAAGCTTTCCTTGTTCTTCTTGTAAGTGCTCTAAAGATTTTACAGCTACAAATGGTCAAATTACAAAGTCAGACTGGGAAATCCCAATTCAAGAGAGAACCCAGAGGTAAAGCATCTCCAATGGGTTATCCACATCAAGCCAAGGGAGGTAAATAACATGGTCCATGACTCCATAACTAATGCTGAGGTGCCTTTAAAAGTCAGAAGAACCTGAGAACTAATGGAAAAATATACACATAAAGACCCAATCTGAACCTGACTATCACAATGTCTATGAGGTTTCAGATCAAGGATAGTCAGATCTACCACAGAGACATTTACCCTTTTAAATTTTTTTCAGAACCTAATATTAAAATGCTACCAAAATCCTTCTAAACCTTTCAAAATCCAAGTTCAAGTTGAGAAAATGTTATGTCAAAATGGTAGGAAATTAATATCGAAGATCCAGAAAATAAGGAAATGACAAAAACGTAACATTCATATGGTCCATATATACAATACATCCAATTTCTGCCAAATATTTAATATTGTCCCCAGTTTTGGGAAAGGGCCATTACCCGGTTATGATCCCAGCAATCCGAGCTTCTAGGAAGGGCAAACTGAGGAAGATGCTAACATTTGGCATTTTTTCTCACAAATTGGCTGCCCTATGACTCGAAGCCATGCCATTGCACTTATCAGCCCCAGCCTTTTACAATTGCATACCCGTTATTTTGGATCGGTTCCAGCAAAAACTATATGTTTGAGTTTCTATTTTGGAATTTTATCTAGAACTTTGAAGTTCAATGGAAAGCAATTTTTTCTAATGTTTTTCTGCTAGTAACAGCAGCTATATTATTGCTAACTTTTATGCCTTCTTCATGCAATCCTATATGCTATAAAAAAAATACTCTGATGATTATTTCAGGATCAGATTATTTAGCAGATAAAACGAACGAAGCATGGTAGTTGATAGCTTGTGGAAATAACATATGACCTAGAAAAAGTTAAAAAAAAAAAAAAAAAAAGATGTCCAATAAGATATCAATACGACTCAGCTTAATTCTGCATTTTTTTTTGTTGACCAAGTACACAGCAGGTCTAATATGAAGAACCCTTGATTTGAAAACCAAATATACAATCGAAGAACAATAGCTTGCCTTAATACAAAGGGAACAGAGAGCTTATCAGGAACATAATCACCAAACAAAGCTGAAACTTCAGCCATCTTGAGCAGTACCCTTCTTACTATTTCACCTAGGTACATCCCAGAGATTGTCTTCTCGAATATCTATTTACAGGAAAATCAGTAAAAAATGGCGGATAACTTCAAATTGTAATTTCAGCAAATGAGCAAAGAAGAGATAAATGCCAGAAAAGAATCAGATACACTACAAGGAAATAATAGTGACAACAAACCAATTTACTGTGATCAGCTATTATAGATGTTTACTTGCTCTCCAGGATTTATGCTCTCTTTATCCATATCTTTATCAAACTCAGTCAAAGGAAGACCAGTTGAAAATGCTCCCCACTCTGTGTTGATAATCTGTGATATGCAGAGTTTTCATCAAACCAAAGCATGGAATAGAAGGTTATTGATTTCATATTTCTGGAATATTTTCTTAAAAGATGGTATGCATTTATACCCATTCATCTGCCTTATTTCTAGATGAAATTCATCTAGAAATAAGAATGATAGTTAATTCAGAATTCATCATCAGAAAAGTCTATAAGGAATGGTCCTCATATTAGCTTATCTTATATTTTAAATTCACGAGTAGTATAAATCTCCGACCAACCGTTTTTCCAGATCCAGTTGTCAGATCCTGCAGCTTAGGAATTGCATCCATGTGCTCTATGTAACATGCATTAGTACCAGTGCCCAAAATCACAGCAACCATAACATCATCATCCCAGTAGCGTGCCCCAGCCAGTGTACCCACTGCATCATTAACCTGCACAAATTAATCAGCCTAGTGGTTCTGTAAACAAATAAATAGGAAATATGGAGAACTTATATGTCTAGCTGCGAACATACTAAGGCAGAGACCCTCATATCCATCCCTTGCCTTTTCAGAGCTTCATTTAAGCATGCGACCACATCTTTCCCTGCCTGTCCACAATCATCCATCATCAGTTTCATCAAGAATAACATAATGCGAAAAAATGTTGTTAACATTTTTATATTATTTTTTGCATATTTCAAGGAAGACTAGGTGGAGGACATGTAGCATACTCACTTGGAGATCAAGGCATTAAAAGAAAGAAAAGTGGCTCAACATCTAGGTAATACAATCATAAGAATATGAAAAAGATCAGAGCACATTGTCTGTTGACCCACCTGTGATGTCATGCAATATTCTCCCGGTATCACAACAATAAACAGCTTACATAAATACAAAACAAACTATACAAGATTATATAAATATGGAATTGAAATAATATTGTTTATATACTCTGAAGAACATGTATTAGAAAAACATGCAAAGGAATTCATGGAATGCACCTAATCATATCCTTCTATGCTGATTCAAGAACAATGGGAATGTGCTAAATTCTTTGGCTGAAGTTCACAACGACTCTGAATGCCCGTGGTGTGAATGTGCTATGGTATTTTCCTAAGCCCCCCAAATTTAGGAATATTAATCCAGATAATGTTGTTTTGCATGAATATCGGTGCAAGAGTCAGATTGATAGGAATATTTGTGTGTCCATTTTAACAAGAGGAAGAGAGAAAGAGAGAGAGGGAACGCTTAGCAAAATGTATTTTGTAAATTAAATTCATAATATTATTATAAAACTGAAAATATTAAAAAAATCTTGGGACTTCATCTTCTGTAAAATTGGCAGATCATGAATAGTGTAACTCTTGAATGTCAAATGATTCTTTCCTTTGTCCCAAAAACTCTGATAATTCTGACATGTCTGATTTTTATATCAAAAGATGTAATGCAAGTTAAAATGCATTCATAGAGCCTAAAAGGTGGTCAGAAGTATAAGTCCCACTATATAAGATTGTTTGTTGGTTATATTTAATCACAACTACATGGCATTATCATTAAGAATGATCAAGAAAGATATGAGTGCAGAAGATAGCAAATTATTTTCTTACTGCTTTGACTCAGAAAAAGAAAAGTTATCAGATACATCAGAACAAAAATTTTCTCATGGTGTCTAGAGAATCAAGACAAATAGCAATATACATAGCATCGAGGGATGAAAATAATTGATATCAGAACATCTAATAAGCACGGATGGTGGATTCATCTTGTTCTAAGCAGTTATACATTTTTATGAGGTTTCTAAGCAGTCATACATTCATGGAATATTACTCAGTTCCATGAAGAGCTTATCCAACAGTTTATCTGTTATAACATGCAAATAGAGAGTTGTATCAGTAAAAGGAAACCTAACCGTCCCAGAGACAGCAAAACCCTTTGTCCACTTGATCAAAATACCAGAATCTATTGAAGTCTGCTTCACTGGAAAGGAGAATGTAAAACCGATTTCTCTTTTTCTCCCCTGAGGCAGACGAAATTTCTCACCCTCTTTTGCAACAAACCTCGCAAACCCAGATGCAATAAAATCAAATAACTCCTGCTTACAGATGCAAGACATCAATATATACATGCCAATAAGATCTCAACAAGCAAAAGAGAAAAAGAAATCAAAAGCAGAAAAAGAACAAACCTCAGTGCTACCATGCATCAGTTCTTGAGGAATTGACACCTGCTCAAACTCGGTGTCAACCACCCGATTGTCCTTTCCTCCCAATTGTACCCTCAGCACTCGAAAATTAGTACCTCCAAGATCTAGTGCATAGAACAGGCCCTTCTCATTCCTTTAATATAAAAAATCTCATAAATCTACCAAGTGAAGGAAGATATTGATTAGAACTGAAGAAACAACAACAAGTATGCATCACAATTTTATCAAAACAGAGAGGAAAAAAATATCGAGTCATGATCTGTTAAGAATATCATGCTTTACTTGTACCAAATGATTTAAAGTCACAAAACTTTGTTTCTTGAACCCATAAACAAGAAGAAAAGTTCTTCACCATCAAAAGATGAAACTTATTAAGGATGGGAACCAAGCTTCAAATTTTCCCACTCTTTTTGAGCAATCAATAAGCTTAGCTCATAATTAAGATCATGACACTTACGAGATAAATACAGTATTAACACACTAATTGTTGTTTTAAATCCAGCAAACCAACCAAATCGCGACTTTGCCCTTCTTTCGAGTAATTAAAGGAAAGAAATTATATTATACAAGTAGGAACAAATTAACCATACCCAGTGGGTAGGGAGTCGACGTAGCTGAGAATCATCTTGAGATCGCTGGCGCCATCGGCGGCAAGGCCGGCCCTCATATCCGCGGCCATGGCGTCGGCGATGTGGCGGAGCACGGGGAGAGGCGTGGCGCACTTGAGGTGCAGGTTCTTGAGAATCGGGCTCGCCGCCGCGACGCTGCCGGCCACCGAGCACCGTGTGGCCCAGGCAACTCGCCTCCGCGTCGCCGGCTGCGGTACGAGGGCGGTGAAGGATCCGACGGCGGCGGACATCTCCGATCCGAGGAGGGATAGGGGAATGGGGGCGGAGGAGGGACAGAGAAGAAGGTGGTGGGTCGCTGGCATTGTTTCGGAGCAGAGCAGGATTATAAAGAAAATTCGTCCTTCCCATAAAATAAAAGAAAAAAAGAAAGAAAGAAAGATTCGCCTTCCTGTCTTTCTTAATTGTTTTAAGGAAAATTTTTAGTAATTTTTTTTCTTGGTTTCCAAATTTTCATAGGCGAAGCCGACGACCCTTGCGTCCATTGTTACTTGTTGACCCCAGTCCATGGGGGACATGCGGTGAGCGTACCGCTCGGTTCCATTGGAAAATGTTACGGTTCTAATAACGAACCTTCGTTAGCTGCAGAAGGAAAAAAAAAAAAAAAAAACGTTATACGGCATTTTACTCCTTATTTTTATTTACTTAAAGAAAAATGATAATTATCTGATCGTTATTATTTACCGAATAATGATAATAACAATAATATTATTGCGGCCAATCGCCTCGTCATCCGATCATCAGAAAACGTGCACCTGCAAAAAAGAGAAGTCCATACTGATCGGAGGCGGCTCCGACGGGGACCCTTCGACGGTCAAGTCAGAGAGGTGACTGGGCAACAGTGAAATGAAGACAGAGAACTCAATCGAGAGAGAGAGAGAGGAGCGAGCCTGTGGATTCAAAGTCGAGAAGTGGCCAGATCCCTTGCACTGTTGCCTTCCCCGATTTATATAGTGGAGCACGGTATGACGCCGTCATTAATGGCGCGGACAATTGAGGAATTGTCAACTCACTGTAGACTGTCAAAGTCGCCGTAAAAGTGTCATGTCGCCGTGAGGCTGTCAAATCACTAGGGTTGACAATGCCATAGGCGGGACAATGCTCCTAGGTGGCCGTGCCGCATGTTGCTGTCAAAACTGACAAGCTCTGGCGGCTGTACGGCGATCGGAGGAGTCGACCGACCCTAGGTCGGCGGTCAGCTGAGTGGCGTCGGGGGGAGATTCGGGCCCCTCTGTTGGTCGGCGAGTCTTACGTGAGTCGGCCATCAGACTTCTAGGTTCGGTCGGTCGGGAAAAGTATGCCCGATCGACACATCCTCAGTCGGTTGTGGGCCGTTAGTTGGCCGGTGATGGCGCCCGTCGGTCGGTCGCTCCGGCTGTCGGTCGGTCGATCGGTCCCTCCGACCGTCAGTCGGTCGGTCGGTCCCTCCGGCTATCGGTCGGTCGGTCGGTCCCTCCGGCCGTCAGTCGGTCGGTCGGTTCGGTGTCAGTCGGTCGGTCGGTCCCTCCGACCGTCAGTCGGTCGGTCGGTCCGGCTGTCAGTCGGTCGGTGGGTATTCTCCAACAAATATTAATATTATTATTATAAATAAATTTATCAACAAAAAAAAACTTATTTATTTAACAAAATATTATATTTATCTTTTCTTAAATAAATATTAAGTAAATAATTGCCTCCAAAACCGTTGTAGTGGGCGTTAACGGCTTTTATTGGGCATCTCCGACCGGCCGCGCTAATAGCTCTGACTTTTTTTTTTTTTCATTTTTTTAGTTTATTTCAAGAAGAAATTAGACTATTAGTGCAAGAGCCCAAGGGAGGGAGATAGCGAGGGGATGGCGGATGTGACGACGTTGACGCGACCTTCGCGTCGTTCGGAAGCGGTTGGATTCCCGGCATGCCGCACCGGCACGGCCTGCTTTCTTTGGTTGCATTACACCCTTTGTGGATCCGCATTTGTCAGCAATTAGTTGATGGATACCAAAGTATATCTATATCCATTCTGAAATGACTTAAATATAAGTGGAAATATAGATATAAATTAGATATTAAATTAGATATTATTTGACATATGATAAAAGATTTAAGCATGTTTATTAAATTTTTAATAAGACTAATTTGCCGAGAGTATAATTTATTAGTCCCGTGGATTTTGTATTAAAATATTTAAAAAATAAAATAAAAGTATTATGAAAATGTTAATAAAAATTTAGATCAAATGTGGCTGTTGCCCTTTATTACATTATAAATAAAAAATAATCATGAAGTATTTATTTTTAAAAAAATTGTGGAAAAATTATATCTAAATGTAGCAATCTGAAGTAGTTATTAATATCTTTAAATAGGCTTAACAATAAGGTCTTGAAAATATCATAAAAAATAAAATAAAGTATACTTATTTTTCATTTTTAATCAAAAAAGGGTTTTATTTTTAAAAATAATGATTAAAATGTCAAATAATTATTTAACGATCTAAATATACATGACTAAGTAAAATAAGCTACTTGTATAAAGTATAAAAGCACGTTGTAGCCAGGTGGTTTAGCATGAGAACTTTTATTGGATATCTGAATTAGAAATTTCTATCTAAATGGATATGGTAGGATTTTATTCAACCTGTTTCTATTCCTAAGGATGAGATTGTGCTTAAATTTCTATTCAGGTACGGTGGATTTTCATCTGACCTGTATTTAGTGCTAAAGATGAGATTGAAGTTCTAGGCCACTTACAAGGGTCTTTTTTAATTAAATATCCAAATACGAATCCAAAAATTTTAAAATCCAAATTCGGATCCATATCTGAAATCATGATTTTTTCAAGATTTATGAGTAGATATTTTAATTTGTATGAGATATCAAAAATTCTATCTGATCCCATATGAAAATGGATACCATGTGCACTTGGATCGCACTTTTTTCAATGAAGTCATGGACTACTTGTAAGGGGTGGGTGACCTCCTCATTTCAAAGCCGACAAGTAGAGTAAAACATGTTGGGTAGGAAGTTATAAAAATCAATTTTTTATATAAAAAATATTTTTTTTTAATCTCAAAGAAGGAATTTATAAAGCTATATATCCAGGTTAGATTTGAGCTGGATTTTATAATTACTAATACTCATTTGAGATTTATTGCAGGTTGGATAAAATCCGTCCTATTTAGATTGTGTTAGATCATATAGTTGATGGGGTGAAGTAAATTACCATCTTTATATATCTCCTTCATTGCCCATCCATTTCCAAGATCTACATGGTAGTTGGGAATTAGTGCAATATAGAAATGTCACATGTGGGATTGATGGGGCCATGCCATGTCAGCATTTCTTTAAAAGTAGCAAATTGAAGAAAAGAATTGTGACTTTTGCCCAATCAATTAATATCTCTTGTTTCCCTACAGTGAGAAGCATGAAGAAAGGCACATTTATTAAACAATGAGACAGTTTGAGATGCCGAGTATGGATGGCCTCACTTATTAGTGGGGCCACTAACATGTGATAAAAGGAATTGTTAGCGGAGCCACTAACATGTGATGCCTTTTCTCTTCTAGAAGGAGCAGTGACTGCATGTACGTATAGCATGATCTCTGTTGTACATACATGTCAAACAGGTCGTCAGAGTCAACCACGCTCCGCTCCACAAAGTATTGCCCACTTTGACTAGGTCCAGATAGGGAGTGTGCCCCGTAGTCCCCATCGGGAGTTATCCCTGGAGCTCCTGATCGGATCCCACCGGGGATTGTACCTCCCCGACCCAGCATCACGCAGACGGCCTCACGGTTTTGTCCTTTGCCCTTTGGACAAAAGGCGTCTCGTGAGAGAAGGTGTGCTCGTATCCCTCTTAAGCACATGCACACACCAGAGTTGCCCGATGTTGGACTATTAAGGGAGGTCCCCTCACAGCCTGCCCACAACATGCCCCCCACTCTGGAGGGTGCATGTGCGGACAGGGGGCAGGTGCCCCCTACCTGGCGCGCCACTGTTGTACACACGTGTCAAGCAAGTCGTCGGAATCAACCACGCTCCGCCCCACGAAGTATTGCCCGCTTTGGCTAGGTCCAGACAGGGAGCGTGCCCCGTGGTCCCCATCGGAGGTTGTCTCTGGAACTCCTGATCGGGCCCCATCGGGGGTTGTACCTCTCCGGCCCAACGTCACGCAGACGGCCTCACGATTTTGTTCTTTGCCCTTGGGCAAAAGGCGCCTCGTGAGAGAAGACGTGCTCGTATCCCTCTTAAGCACATGCACACACCAGAGTTGCCCGATGTGGGACTATTAAGGGAGATCCCCCCACAGTCTGCCCACAACAGTCTCGTTTATTACCATTCAGCGAGAACCCGGCAATATGATTCAGTGGCTGTGCAAGGCTTCTTTGAAACAGGGTATGATACTCCTTTTAGTGAGAACAAAGTTTTTATTCTTTTTCCTTTATACAGAAACAGGGTTTGGTATTGAAGCACAACTTTAGGAAGGAGGCTGTTTGGCTTTTGAGGATAAATTTAGTCGAAAAGAGTTGAGCTCTTAAAACAAAATCAAAATGACTCCCGTTGAAATCATTTGGTTGGAAGGAGTCCTATTCTTATTCTCATTCTACAAGAGAATGAAATATTCTAATCTCCAAAATTCAATTCAGGCTCTTATCTCAGTATTGAAATCCCATTTCATTAGGTTTACGTAAAAAAAATTAATTTTGAAAAACTATCACTATGTTTAATTGATTTTTCAAAAATACGTTTCTATTTAAGTGATTTTTAAATTCTAATTTTAGTGATGAACTAAATGTGTTGTGGAATATGTTTTTCGGATTTTAATTCCATCTCAAATAAAACACACCCGGAATCTATTCATAGAATCCACGATCGCATGTTGAAACATTCATCAAACTCTGTAAATGCTGTTCTCACCAAAAAAAAAACTCTGTAAATGCTGACAAGTAAAGTCATTTGAAGAGCAAATATTCTACTGCATCCACCAGTCATTCTATCTGATCAAACCGGATGAATTTACGTGTCAGTGGACTTCATAGACATGATAGCATTGGCAAAACTTAAATTTCCCAAATCTTGTCATTGAGTATGGTTGCTCTAGCTTTGTCACCACCGGTGTATTTTGAGTATGAACCTCTCTGCATGGTAGCTACCTGAGGAAATACTTATTTCGCATTTTTAAAGTACATTGATCAGCTGAGAATGATACATGTAAACGATGGGCTGTATGAATTAGCATATGGTGAATAGATGTGGATATTAATCAAAACTGAATCCTCTCAAAAGAACTAAAACTTCGATACTTACGTTTTATTGGAAAGAAAGGAAGAAGAAGTGGTGGGGTGTGTGGTGTGGAGGGGCCTAAGCTTGTTAATCCCATAGGAAAAGAGATCCAGCTGGCTTTTTATATGTACATTCGTTGGCCCGGTCTTAAGAGACCTACTATTTCCTTGAGCCGATCATCGCAGGGAAGAGAGAATCCAGTTTTCCTTTCTTTCTGCTTTCCGGTCTTCACCTCATTCTCAAGCTATCCTCACAAAACAAATAAAATATAAAACGATGTTATTATGAGCTAAACTGCTCAGACAATTCTCTGCCGAAAGTTTTATCTCTCTCATTTCTCTTTCACCATCATTGAATTCAGAGACAATCAATCTTGGTATACGATAGGATGTATAAAAATCTTAATTAATTTGCGCTCCATCCATCAGGTGGATATGGATCCTCCCATCACTCCAATCTGTTAAGGCTTCCCCACCAATTGAAAGAATACCAGAAGTGGACGCGAAGTAACGAAGCATATCATTTTATTACGCCCTCAAGCAAATCCATCTCCATCCTCCTCTTCTCCAACGACTTTCCCACTTCTTCCCACCATCTCCACCATTCCTCTCTCTCTCTCTCTCTATGGAGCTGTCCATCCATACCTTCCCTCTACCTAGGCCTAAATACCTATATACCCCATCAGTATATATAGCTAGCCATCTTGCATGCATTGTTGTCCTTAAAAGAGGTTTAAATCGTTAAGCATGGAGAGTGTTCTCGTTATGGGGAGAGCCGAGATCGACATGAGCCAACCATTTCGGTCCGTGAAGGAGGCGGTCATGCTCTTCGGAGAGAAGGTCTTAGCCCGCGAGGTCTACGCCAACCGGCTTGATGAGGTGATGTTCCTTCTCTTTTGTCTATCTTATACTGCTTCCAGTTCTTTTCCTTCTGCCTGATGTCCAAGTAAAGAGACTAGGCTTCTACGACTGAGATAGAACTAATGAATGACTTTTGTTGGTTGCTGATTTGGTTATGGTCATGGTTTTCATTGGACCCCAAATGTCACAAATGAATTTTTGAGTGAGACTGGTTATGATGATTTTTTTTTTTTTTTTTTTTTTTAAATTTAGAGTTTGGTTGATTTGTTTAATTCAGGTCAGTGTTTATGATTGACAATTTGCTCTAAGGTAGGATATATAATTTGACGCCACCATTTATTTTAATAAGAGTCAAGTTTGTTGATATTTAGTCTGGATTCAGCAAGTGAAAGGAGGTAAATAACATGAACTTTTCGAAAGAAGGAAAGGGAGGGAAAGATTTAGCACTCTTTTGCAGACTTTTCAATCATTTTTATTATTTAATGGAACATTCCGCTGTTTCCCTGATTGATGACATTTTAACTACTCAATATATTTCCAGTCAATGGAATTATGATTATGGTCAATTCTTAGAAATTCAGATATTTCCATCATCACCAATGGAATTTTAGGTTAGAAGAGCTGAATGTGTTTAGTCTGTTTGTTGTTGCACTAATTAGCTTTATCGATCTTCAGTTGGGCTTGTTGACGATCTAGCCCTCCAATGGAAGAAATGCCTCTTGATCATAGAAGTCAGAATAATAACCTGATCCAAGGATCTTTACCAAGAAAAATTTCCTTGATGGGTTATCACATTTTTCCTGCACTCCACTGATCATTAAGGATGTAAAGGTTAAGCCATCCAAGGCTCTAAAATAGATAGGATTGGTTGGTTTTTGAAATGCACTTAGCAACTGAGCCTTTTCTTTTTAATTAAATAGGTTCAAGCTGCAGCAAACAGAAATGAGCATGGAGCCTCACAACTGGGATCTATAATGGCAGAGCTAGAAGAAACAAAGCAGAACCTCGAGCAGGCACTTGAAGAAAGACTCAAGATGGTGAACCACCTCAACTCCCTTGGAGAAGAGCTTGAGCAGACTAAGATGGAGCTCAACCAATTGAAAGCTAGAGAAACTCAGAAAAATGTCGCAGATTCGGAGACCGAGGACCTAAAGTTTGTTGAGAACGCAACGGAGATTGAAATTGAGACACCAATGATGATGACTGAGGGTCTGGAGCTCCAAAAGAAGAGGTACGTTACATTCGCCAATGCTCCTTCCCTGTCCCAAGTCATAAACACAGAGGAGCAGGTGTTGGGAAGGCAAATTTCTGTGGAGAAGGAAACAATGCCAATGAAAAAGAAAAAGAAGCCAATGATCCCATTGATAGGAGCAATTTTCAGTAAGAAGAAGAGTTGCCAAGATGGTGCATCACCTAAGGCTCGTGGTCCATAAGAAAATGATATGAGGGGTTTCATATGTATATCCGTGCCTAAATAATCAGAGATAGCTTCAGTTTTTTCTTTTGGTCATATATTTCCAGTATCTCCAGATACTTTTTTTTTTTTTATACTATTAGGATGGTAAGTGATGGCATTTTTTACAATAATTCTCGGGGTGGAGATTATCATGTTATTGACTACAATAAAGTGATATCATACAAAATAAGCAAGGATATGTTTATCGTCCAATTTTCTTCCCAATCATCATTATATTTGTTTTGATAAAATCTCAATTATTATTATCAAGCAGAAAAGTTAAAGCTTTAGGAAGGGTAATTTCAGACAATCTTCCAGTGTTTTAGCTGCAGTTATTTTAGTAAACTGATATCATACGAAGCAAGGATCTGTTTATCATTCACAGTAATTTCCTCATGACAATCCCTTCTATTCCCCTCAGAGTGGAATTCATGCCCTGCCACACTAGAGGGACTTCGGCTCTAAAGATACTAAAAATTTGGAAATTTATGCCTCCCCGTACTATTTGTCACTAATATGAAGATTACCTTGGTGAGTTGTGACTGCATATGATTAAATGACAAGATAACGAGCATTAAGAATGTATGATGCTATGCATCTGCCAAAAAGAATAGTGTACAACAGTAACGAGGTCCTTTTTTCTTCTCCCCTCAGAAAAGAGATCTAAAATGATAAGTTGATGGGAAATTATATCTAAGCTAAACAAGTTAAAGGCATAGCAGAGGGATCTCAGGAGCAGGATACATCATTTTCAGAATTAAATTCCTCATGTAAACGAAGAAAATGAAACCAATCACTTACAAAGCGGGGGAAAAAAAAAAGCAATATTCTATGATGCATACTCTGTGTTGTTTGTTTGAAAATTATTACTGAGTTTTCCTCAGAGTAAACTGTTTTAGTCCTGCCGTTTCTTTGACAAATCAGCAATGAGCAAAGTTGCTAACTCTGTAAATTTGGACTCTAGTGTAGAGCCTCGTTATTCCATCACTCTCTGTTAAACTGGATCAGACTTAAAAGGAGTGTCAAAACACAGGTGCAGCCAGATTGCAACATTTGGATCTGTAGATCACATCAAATCACAACCTTATACTCCAATAACAGGGTTCAAAACTTTTAAAGCCTAGGCCCCTTCTGGTCTGAGGGTTTTGAGGCTAACAACTGAAATTAGTTCAACCCAAGCATTCAGAAGGCATTATTATAATCCATAATGATTATTCTCCAATATAACCTAAGAAAATTCAAACAATTACTTTTTAAGCTAGCATATCTTAACACAGCCTGCAGTAAAGAACCAGATTTGAATCCAAAATCTTATTCCCCAAGGTTCACCAACATGTGCTAGCTTAAAAAAGAAAAGCTAGCTTCTATACTCAGCAATTGTTGGCTGGAAGTCTTTAACATTAAATATTGTTAGAGAGTTCTAATCACATCAACTAATTAAAAAGCCCTCCAAATGGACTGGATCTCATAACTTCCAGACCCTCGATGTAATACCCGGCCCATTTGGGCCCTGAACCAAGCCCAAAAAAAAAAAAGAAGAAAAGGAACGATGAAGAAGACTCGTAGCGGGAGTCTTCTTCCACCGATTCCATCGGAGAGGAGAAGCCGAATCTAAGAAGAATTCGGCCTCCTCTCCGCTCTATAAAACGCTCCCTTCCTCCCAAGACACTCCACCAGCCTTCCTCTCATGACCCTCCACCGGCCTTCCTCCCTCTCCTTCCCTCTTGATTTCTTCCATTGAAGCTGTGACCTCTCGTACTCGTGCTTGCCAGAAATTGGAGCCAACGACGCTGCTGAAGCTTGAGGTAAGCCCTTCTCCTCCTTCCTCTCTTCCTTCCCCTCCTTTCCATGGCTTCGTGCACCTGCGCCGACCGTCGAGTTCGTCGAAAAATCTACAAAACCATAAGGCTCTGTTTGATCGAGCCTTTTCTTCTTTGATTCCGACCACCGACACTGTTGCTCGTGGTGCCGCACTCCTGTAGCATGACCCCCACCTCCCTAACTTTCTTCTCTGAAGGTCATGATTGTCGGCGATCGGCCAATGACTGGAAAATAAGATGTTGAGATCACGCGCACCGGATTGGATCGACCTAGGCTTTTGATCTAAAGTCTAATCTTTTTGAGACAATTCACCAAACACATTGCAGGCATAAATAAACAAAGACAAAGAAACCAAGATTTACGTGGTTCAGCACAAGAGGCCTACATCCATGGGGAGGAGGAGCAATCCACTATAAATCCATCCCGAAAAATAGGTACAATATGAGGTATAAAATACCCTTAACCGAAGCCAATAAGAAAGCAACAGAGTATCGAAAAAAAGGCAACAAAGATCTAATCGGATCTATCAATCTCAGTCTCGATAATAGATCAAGGTAAGATAATACCTGAGGTGAAGATACCTTTCTCAATCCTCGACAAAAAATCAAGATGAATACCTCCTTACCAACCGAAGAAACGTTCGATCATCAGCACAGGGCATCCGTGAAACCGAGAAGGAAGAAGACAGGTAGAACACCAACAGAACACCAGCGGGAGAAGGTCAGGAAAAACACCAGCGGGAGAAAGTCAGGAAGAACACCAGCGGGAGAAAGCCAAGCAAGCCCGCACAAGAACACCAGGAACCACCATCGCGCACTCGCACCCCATAAAGAAGGATACCGCGGCCTCCTTTTAAAGAAAAATAAACTCCTCGAAATAGAGGTTCATCCGAATAAGAATTCTAAACTGTCACGGGAGATAAACAAAGAAAGAGTATATATTTAAATCTGTTTTGCAGAAAATCTTTGATCTCTTTATAATTTTGGAGCAATATATAACAATCCTCCTCCTTGCGATAAATATTGTACCTTTTATATCAGATGTGGATTAAAAAAAAACTTTTATAACCTCCTCCTCACCACAAGCCCCGCAGGGTATTACCAAATGCTTATACCAATCAAGTTCAGGAAATTCCTAAACTTAATTGCAGGGATTGGTTTAGTGAACATGTCAGCCGGATTATGGGCAGTATAAATTTTCTGAAGCCTGACATCACCTTTCTCTATCAGATCTCTGATGAAGTGATACCTGACATCTACATGCTTTGTTCGTTCGTGATACATCTGATCTCTGGCAAGGTGCAAAGCACTCTAACTGTCACAATGAATGTCCAAACAATCCTGTTCGAGATCCAAATCCTGTACCAACCCTTTTAGCTAAATAGCTTCCTTTGCTGTCTTTGTCAATGCCATATATTCTGCTTCAGTGGTAGATAAAGCAACTGTAGACTGCAAAGTAGCCTTCCAACTGACTGCACATCCAGAAAGAGTAAACACATATCCGGTCAAAGATCTTCTCCTGTCCAAGTTACAAGAATAATCTGAATCACAAAATTCTGTAACTATGCAATTACTCTATGCAGTAAATATCAATCCCAATTTAGAAGTGCCTTTTAGATATCTAAGTATCCATTTCACAGCTGACCAGTGAACCTTTCCAGGCTTATCCATGTATCTGCTTACAACGCTTACTGCCTGTGAAATATCAGGTCGAGTGCAGACCATCGCGTACATGATGCTGCCAACTGCGCTCGCATATGGCACTCTAGACATATATCTCTCCTCATCCTCAGTCTGAGGAGAGTCTCTGGCAGAAAGTCTAAAATGACTGGCAAAGAGGGTAGTGACAGGCTTAACTGTAGACATACTAAATCTGTCCAAGACTTTTTCAATATAACTATGCTGAGTAAGAAAAAATCTATCTAACGACCTGTCACGAATAATCTCCATCCCAAGTATCTTCTTTGCCGGTCCAAGGTCCTTCATATCAAATGCAGTACTGAGCTCGGCTTTCAGTTTCTGGATGATTGACATGTCCTTGGCTGCAATTAACATATCATCCACATATAATAACAAATAACAAAAGGACCTATCTGAAAGCTGCTGGTGATACACACAACTGTCATATAGAGATCTACTATATCCATGATCGATCATAAATCTATCAAATTTGCAGTACCACTGTCTTGGAGACTGCTTGAGACCATATAATGATCTCTTGAGTAAGCATACATGATCTTCTTTATTTGGAACCTCAAAACCAGGTGGTTGTTGCATATAGATCTGTTCCTCTAAATCACTGTGAAGAAAAGCTGTCTTAACATCTAGTTATTCCAGCTCCAAATTTTGAGAAACAACAAAAGCAAGTAACACACGGATAGAAGAGTATTTGACTACAGGAGAAAATACCTCCTTGTAATCAATACCCTCCCATTGATTGTATCCCTTTGCTACTAACCTGGCCTTATATCTAAAATCTTGAGGAGTGGCTCCTTCTTTTCTTTTGAAGATCCATTTGCAGCCAATTGCCTTCTCACCTTTTAGTAATTTGACTAACTTCCAAGTCTGATTCTTTTCTAGAGACTGAAGTTCTTCAACCATAGCCATTGTCCATTTATCAGTCCGTAAACTACTAATAGCCTCCTGATATGTGGTCGGCTCATCACCAATGGTGTCTGCAATACTCAGAGCATAATAGACTAACTCAGCACAAGCAAAATCCTCAAAGCCATACCTTTGAGGTGCTCTGATCTGACGTCTGGATCTTCGAGTGGCAATACTATCAATCTGATCCTGATCTTGTAATGTCACCTCCTCCTGAGTCTGAATCTGTGCATCTGTCTGTGTTGTTGTTCATTGTAAGTATCTTCATTTGACTGCTGCTGCTGTGATTTAACAGTCTGATCAATATCTACAACAGTCCTATCCTGCTGACCCCGATCCTGATCACTTTGAGAAGAATTAGGCTGTAGCTGTCTTGAAGCAGTGGCTGTCTCATGAAATGTCACATCCCTATTGATTAGAAATTCTTGAGATCCAGGCTCTATGCACCATAATCTATAGCCCTTTACCCCATATGCATATCCAATAAATATACATTTTTTAGCCTGGGGGTCCAACTTTCCATCTCTTACATGTGCATAAGCTGGACACCCAAAGATTCTGAGTACTGAATAGTCTGCAGATCTTCCTATCCACATCTCTTCCGAAGTCTTCATGCTTAATGCTGATGCTGGAGATCGATTTATAATATAGCAGGCTGTGTGAGCGGCCTCTGCCCAAAAATCTCTACTTAATCCAGAACTAGATAGCATAGATCTGACTCTCTCTAATAGTGTGTGGTTCATGCGTTCTGCCATACTATTTTGTTGAGGTGTACCCACTGTTGTTCTATTTCTAATAATGCCTTCTGACTTGCAAAAGTTATCAAATTCTGTAGAACAAAATTCTAAACCATTATCAGTCCGAAAAATTTTTACCTTCCTTTCAGTTTGCCTCTTGACCATAGACTTCTACCATTTGAATGTTTCAAATACATCACTCTTATTTTTAATGGTGTATATCCAGACTTTTCGGGAGTAATCATCAATGAAAGTAAATATATATCTTGATCCACCCTTGGATGTAATTGGGGCAGGTCCCCATAGGTCAGAATGAATATAGTCTAATATACCAGTTGTCCTATGCATGCCTGTAGTGAAGCTGACTCTGTGTTGTTTTTCAAATATGCAGTGCTCACAGAATTCAAGTGAACCAATCTTCTGACCACTCAGCAGACCACGTCTGCTCAGCTCCTATAGACCTATGTCTGAAATGTATCCTAGTCTCTGGTGCCATAAATGTGTCAACTGCTCAAGAGAAGATTGTACTGCTGATGCCTGACCAACAACTGTACTGCCATCCAAGTAGTAAAGGGTGCCACTTAATTTACCTCTTAATAAAGTTAATACCCCTTTATTGATAGTTATAGATCCTCTACCCCATCTGCCCTCATATCCTGCTCTATCAAAGGCATGTATTGAGAGAAGATTCCTTTTTAATTTAGAAACATATCTGACATCATCCAATATCACCACGGTATTTAAATTAGATTTAATTTGTATCATTCCAATACCTTCTATATTACAGATACCATCATCTTCAAGAAGAACAGTACCACATTCACAAGATCTAAAGGAAAAGAACCATTCCTTGTGAGGTGTCATGTGGAAGGATGCTCCAGAATCCACGATCCAAGTATCAGCATGACTAACACTGCAGGCAGCTGTAAACACTACATCATCTGGTATACTGCTATAACTTCCTGAAGAAACTATAATTGATGCTGTATCAGAGATTGTTAATTTATTTTTTTGTTCCTTCTCCCTTTTAGATTATAGAAGTCTACATTCAGATTTTTAGTGGCCTGGCTTTTTGCAATAGTGACAAATACCTGATCTTTTAGGCCTAGACTTTGATCTATTTTTGGATTTACTTCTACCCTGTCCCCCATTTTTCTGTTCATCTCTACCTCTAACAGTAAGACCTTGAGCTGGAGTTTGAGCCTGATGCTGAAGCTGTACTTTTAATCTAAGTTCATTGGATAACAAGGTAGCTTCTACTTCTTCAAGACTTATTGTTTCTCTTCCATAAAGCATGGTAGTGGTAATATGCTCGAAGGACTTAGGCAAAGAGTAAATTAGAATCAAAACCTTATCTTCTTCATCTACATCGACACCAACATTTACTAGATCAAGCAGGAGCTTATTATACTCATCCAAGTGATTCTTAAGTGAAGTTCCTTCTGTCATGCGAAATGTATATAATTTTCTCCTCAAATATAATCTATTAGTCAGAGATTTTGCCATATATAAACTGTCTAATTTTTTTCATACACTTTTGGATGTATCTAGTTCCACAACATTGCGTAGGACTTTATCACTTAAACTTGAAAATAAGGTTCCTAGGGCTCTCTCGTTAATTTCTTCTTTAGCAGCCTCATTATCTCCCAGGATTGAATCCATACCCTTAAGGGCTTTTGCAACACCTTCTTTAACCAACAAATATTTCATCCTTACCTTCCATAGTGAAAAATCTCCCGTGCCATCAAAGACGGCCACTTCATGCCTGATGGTGGTGGAATGAGAGACAAACGCCGGATCATTAGCCGTTGAAAAATTTATTTCTTGTCACCAGCCATCCAATTGCTCTGATATCAATTGTTGAGATCACGCGCACCGGATTGGATCGACCTAGGCTTTTGATATAAAGTCTAATCTCTTTGAGACAATTCACCAAACACATGGCAGGCATAAATAAACAAAGACAAAGAAACCAAGATTTACGTGGTTCGGCACAAGAGGCCTACATCCACGGGGAGGAGAAGCAATCCACTATAAATCCATCTCGAAAAATAGGTACAATATGAGGTATAAAATATCCTTAATCGAAGCCAACAAGAAGGCAACAGAGTATCGAAAAGAAGACAACAAAGATCCAATCGGATCTACCAATCTCAGCTTCGACAATAGATCAAGGTAAGATAATACCTGAGGTGAAGATACCTTTCTCAATCTTCGGCAAAAAATCAAGATGAATACCTCCTTACCAATCGAAGAAGTGTTCGATCATCAGCACAGGGCATCCGTGAAACTGAGAAGGAAGAAGACAGGTAGAACACCAACAGAACACCAGCGGGAGAAGGCCAGGAAGAACACCAGCGGGAGAAAGCCAGGAAGAACACCAGCGGAAGAAAGTCAGGAAGAACACCAGTGGGAGAAAGCCAAGAAGCAAGCCCGCACAAGAACACCAGGAACCACCACCGCGCACTCGCACCCCACAAAGAAGGATGCCGCAGCCTCCTTTTAAAGAAAAACAAACTCCTCGAAATAGAGGATCACCCAAATAAGAATTCTAAACTATCACGGGAGATAAACAAGGAAAGAGTATATATTTAAAACTATTTTGCAGAAAATCTTTGATCTTTTTATAATTTTGGAGCAATATATAACATAAGAGGTAAGGGACGGATCTCCTATTTTTTTGATTTTTTCTAAGTTTCTCACTGGTCGAACCTCACCGCCCGCCTCCCCTTGCTCTGTCACCGTCAACCAGACACCGCCACCTCTCATCGGAGCTCGAGCCATCGAGCCTTTCCATCTGGTCCTCCCCCTGTTCAGCCAAGGAAGAGGAAGAAAGAAGAAAATGGAAAAACAAAGAAGAAGAAAAGAAAAGAAAAAAAAGAAAAAAAAAAAAAAAATAAAAAAAAATAAAAAAAAGAATGAAAGAATTTTTTCTCTCTCCTCTCTTTTTTTTCTCTCTCTTTCCTCTCTTCTCTCTCCTCTCTCTACTTTCTCTCTCCAATTTCTCTCTAGATTTTCTCTCTATTTCTCTCTAGAATTTGTCTCTCTAGGATCTTTCTACTTTCTCTCTAACTGCATCATAGATCCTAAGATAAATTTGAGATAGAAATAAAATGATCTGAAATTACTTTGAAATCTGTGCAGTAGGTTGGATCTCAGTCCGATCCTTATTTGGAATTTATAACATCTACTCATAGTTAATCCATATTGAATCACTCTGATATGATCCCTGATAATCTCGATCATGATTGCCGCATCTGAAAGATGCGAAGATTCTCTCTTCATTTTTTTCTCTATTTTCTCTCTCTAAAATTTTCTCTCTTCATGAATTTTCTCTCTCTAAAAATTTTATGGATTAGTGAAGGATTTTGATACATAGACAAATCTTAATTTTGGTTAATCCTAAGAGAAGTCCTAGAATTATGTTATTAGGATCGATTATCGATAATTTTCTCCTTATATGATTTTTATATTTGATCAGGATCATGAAGAGATGCGATTGTTTGCATAAGATATCGAGTGAAATATCTTATTTTTAAATTCATAAATCGAAGAAGAACATTAATTTTTATGCTTGGATCAGTCACCAATAAAGATAAAAATCTCTGTACGTGATCATCATTATATATGCTATTTTATCATTGGTCTTGCATCATTGATTTTGCATCGTTAGATTTGAAATCGATGAATTGCTATGCTTGAGACATCGTTATATTGCTTATATGATTTTGGAGCATGAGTATATTATGTCAATACATATGTATCAATGATTGATGGCATGATTGTATAGATATGACATATCTAATTTATCACAGTGTAAATTAGAATTGATTTGGTGAAATCAACATATAATGATTAAATGAAAAAGAGATATAGTTTGGACTAGCCTTGTTATGTGGGACTGTCCACCAGGAGCTTATGCCTGGGACAGCTGGCAAGGAGCTTATGCTTGGGACAGCCCCATGGGCTTATATGTGAATCAGCCGGCTAGGAGCTTATGCCTGGGATAGCCCATCAGGAGCTTATACCTGGGACAGCTTGTTAGGAGCTTATACCTGGGATAGCCCCATGGGCTTATATATGGATCAGCCGGCTAGGAGCTTATGCCTGGGATAGCCTTGAGAGGCTTATAAATGAAAATTTGATCGGATGAAAATTGAGGCATAGTGTTGGTTAGTCCAAAGTCAAAAAGAAAAAGATTAAAAATTATGTGATAATGAAAAGAGAAAGGAAAGACAAGACATGAAATAATTATTGAACAAAAATATTTCACCCATTAACATATGATGATACTCTCTTTTGACAAGGCAGATAAATTATAGATGTTTGTATTATTTCGGATATAGAATATGAGATTTATATTTTATTACTTATCCTTATTTTTAGATTATATTATTATATTGGTATGATATAAAATTCTTACTGGGCTATAAAGCTCACATCCCTTCATCTTTTTTTTTTCTCAGAGTTACAGGATGCTCATGATTGGCTGTGATATAGATTTTGAGTGAGCAGATGTATAGATAGAGTGTCATGATATTCGATCAGAGGATAGAAAGAATTTTAATTATAATTATACAAGTTTTGCTAATTATTATTGAAATTAGATATTACGGATGTTGAGGTTGTAATGAATTACTTTTGACCTTGCATATTTTTTAGGGTTTGCTTTAAAGAGTGTGCGACCATCACATATCCGAATCGGGTGTTGGGTTTGAAGCGTGATAGAATAGTATCAGAGCTTAGATTTAAGATCATTAGAGATTATGAAGTGATATCAAAACTTATGTATGATTAATAGGATGTGACAGAGTGATATCAGAGCTTAGATTATGATCATTTGTGGACTATGATACAAATGATTAAGATATGATAGAACAGTACTAGAGCTCAGATTTAAGGTCACTAGGGATTGTGACATAAGTGATATCAAAACTCTGAGATTATAATCAATAGAGTTTGATAGATAATATCAGAGTTTAAAGTTATGATCATTAAGGATGTGATAGAATGATGTTAGAGTTTAGGTTATGATCATAAAGAATAGATAGACATAAAAGAAAGAATTCAATATTTGGATTTTGAATTAATTGATACTATGATGAAATTTATATATAAGTGGTATATGATGTCTCTAATGGAATTGACGAGTTATATCTTGAATTTTAATTAGTAGGATTGATCTAAGTATGAGAAGTGTTGATCTTGGAATGAAGAGAAAGATATTGATGTATTGTATTGAGTATACTCGATGATTTTTGAATATGAAACTTATATGGATGAATGTCATGATAATTTTTCTGATTTTGATGTTAATTTTTTTAGCATCATAAAATTTTTGGACTTATCATAAGAAAGTTAGTTGGGATGTGGTCTAAGAAGAAATTACATCATATAAGAGAGAAATATTTTTAGTATTGAACCTATAAGAGTCATATATGAAACTCAATTTTAGATAAAAAATATATTTAAAATTTTATTATGAGAATATGGAATACATGTCTTGGTGAAATCTTTAGTTGTTCAAAATATCATATTTGGATATGATTTCTTGATCTTTCAAATTGCATTGAATTTCAAGTCTAAAATTTGATTTTCTAAGTGGATCTAGGGTATTTTGATATTGTTGTTAAATTAAATACAAAGAACCAGCTTGTTAGAATATAATATACATATTATGAAAAAATCTTTAATAATTCATATTACCATCTTTGGATTAGATTCTTTATTTTTTCTTGTGATTATTGAAGATAGTGGATGGTAATTCAAATTAAATTTAGATTTCTAAGCTGATCTAAGATATCTCACTAGTATTAAATTTTGAATGACTTATACAAATCTTAACACATAAAGGATAAAATTTTGTCTGAATTTATTAATTAATACTAAGGGTTGTGATTAAAGGAGCTTTACAAGAAATAACTAAGTTGATTTTATTTACAAAAATGTTAACTTGAGTTCTTCTAGTTTGTTCAAGTTGGAGTTAATTCTTTTGCAAAGAAAGATTTATTTAGAAGTTATCTAAATAATTGTAAGGTAAATCTTAGGTTAACTTCAATTAATTCTAGACATGTTGGATTTTTGAGGAGTGATGAAACTCATGTAATGAATTCAAATATGAAAAGTGGATCAAAATTTAATTTTGATGTGCTATGCCCAAGGGATACTGAAGATAAAAAAACTTAAAAGTTTTGCTCTAAGATCTATATAAAAATTTGAAGGTTGGATCTATCTTTGATTGATCTAACATACAAAGATATCTTTTGATAAATTCATATAATTTGATAAATTAAGATCAGAGTGCACAGTAAAAATGTGATGGTTTAAATTGATTAGAAATATTAATCCTTTAAATCAAAAGATATTATGGAATACATTAATTGTAAATAAAGAAGAATTTTATTGATAATGAAAGGATGCTATAAATTTTGACTTAATCTGATCATAGCCAGATAATTTTGGCCAGTAGTTTATTTCATTACAGATAATGCTAAGAAGAACCATAGACATCTCAAGTTTACTATTAATAGTTTGATAGATCTTTTGTTAGTTCAAACCTAAAATATCTTGACATAGATCTTATTTTTTTGAAATTTAACATTGTTATTCGAATTGACATAGAAGGTTGAGTTTTCTTAAGATGAAAGTCTACCTGTTAAATTTGTTGAAAGGTCAAAAGAAGAAAGAAATCGATGATTTTCAAGAGTGCCCGATGTTCGGCCTTTGTTTATTTTTCTATCATAAGCAGTTCGAGATAATTATAAATTTTGAGTGGAATGTATTGGATAAATAATTGTGGTATGTTAATATAAGTCTAAAATATTACTGCTCTTCGAAAAAGTTGAAAAAAAGAGAGGGATGAATTTGAGATTTTAAATAATTTTGTTATAATAAGATCATGAGAAATAAATTATATGTAAAACATTATTGGAAGCGTGAGAATGACATGATGAATGTATATTTTTTTAAAGAATATATCTCAAACAACATAACTTAATTTTGAGGATAAAATTATTTGAAGGGGGGAGAATGTAATACCCAGCCCATTTAGGCCCTGGACCAAGCCCAAAACAAAAAAAAAAGGATGGATGAAGAAGACTCCTAGCGGGAGTCTTCTTCCACCGATTCCATCGGAGAGGAGAAGCCGAATCTGGAAAGAATTCGACCTCCTCTCCACTCTATAAAATGCTCCCTTCCCCCCAAGACGCTCCACCGGCCTTCCTCCCATGACCCTCCACTGGCCTTCCTCCCTCTCCTTTCCTCTTGATTTCTTCCGTTGAAGCCATGACCTCTTGTACTCATGCTCATCGAAAATTGGAGCCGACGATGCTACTGAAGCTTGAGGTAAGCCCATCTCTTCCTTCCTCTCTTCGTTTCCCTCCTTCCCATGGTTTCATGCACCCTCGCCGGCCGTCGGATTCGTTGAAAATTCTACAAAACCATAAGGCTCTGTTTTTGCTCTGTTTGATCGAGCCTTTTCTTCTTTGATTCCGACCACCAGTGCTGCTGCTCGTGGTGCCGCACCCCTATAGCGTGACCTCCACCTCCCTAACTTTCTTTTCCGAAGGTCATGGCCACCGGCGATCGGCCAATGATCGAAAAATAAGAGGTAAGGGGCGGATCCCCTATTTTTCTGATTTTCTCTAAGTTTCTCGTCGGTCAAACCTCGCCATCCGCCTCCCCTTGCTCTGTCCCTATCGATCAGACACCACCGCCCCTCACTGGAGCTCAAGCCACCGAGCCCTTCCCTCTGATCCTCTCCCTGTTCGGCCAAGGAAGAGGAAGAAAGAAGAAAATGGAAAAAGAAAGAAGAAGAAGAAAAGAAAAGAAAAAGAAAAAGAAAAAGAGAAAAAGCAAAAGAAAAATAAAAAAAAGAATGAGAGAATTTTTTCTCTCTCCTCTCTTTCCTTTCTCTCTCTTTCCTCTCTCCTCTCACTACTTTCTCTCTCCAATTTCTCTCTAGATTCTCTCTCTACTTTCTCTTTAAAATTTCTCTCTCTAGGATCTTTCTACTCTCTCTCTAACTGCATCATGGATCCTAAGATAAATTTGAGATAGAAATAAGATGACCTGAAATCACTTTGAAATCCATGCAGTAGGTTGGATCTCAGTCCGACCCTTATTTAGAATTTATAACATCTACTCATAGTTAATCCATATTGAATCACTCTGATATGATCTCTGATAATCTCGATCATGATTGCCTCATCTGAAAGATATGAAGATTGTTTCTCCATTTTCTTTCTCTACTTTTTCTCTCTAAAATTTTTTCTCTTCATGAATTTTCTCTCTCTAAGAATCTTATGGATCAGTGGAGGGTCCTGATACATAGACAAATCTTAATTTTGGTTAATCTTAAGAGATGTTCTAGATTTGTGTTATTAGGATCGATTATCGATAATTTTCTCTATATATGATTTTTATATTTGATCAGGATCATGAAGAGATGCGATTATTTGCATAAGGTGTCGAATGGAATATCTTATTTTCAAATTCATAAATTGAAGAAGAATATTGATTTCTATACTTGGATCAGTCACTAGTAAAGATAAGAATCTCTGTACATAATCACCATTATATATGCTATTTTATCATTGGTCTTGCATCATTGATTTTGGATCGTTTGATTTAAGATCGATGAATTGTTATGCTTGAGATATCATTATATTGCTTATATGATTTTTAAGCATGAGTATATTATGTCAATACATATGTATCAATGATTGATGGTATGATTGTATGGATATGACATATCTAATTTGATCATAGTGTAAATCAAAATTGATTTGGTGAAATCAACATATAGTGATTAAATAAAAAATAGATATGGTTTGGACTAGCCTTGTCATGTGGGACAGTTCATGAAGAGCTTATGCCTGGGACAGCTTGCTAGGAGTTTATGCCTGGGACAGCCGGCCAAGAGCTTATGTCTGGGACAGCCCCATGGGCTTATATGTGGATCAGTCGGTCAGGAGTTTATGCCTAGAACAGTCCGTCAGGAGCTTATGCCTGCGACAGCTTGTCAGGAGCTTATGCTTGGGACAGCCCCAAGGGCTTATATGTGGAATAGTCGGCAAGGAGCTTATGCCTGAGACAGCCCGTTAGGAGCTTATGCCTGAGACAGCCTTGAGAGGTTTATGAGTGAAAATTTGATCGGATGAAAATTGAGGCATAGTATTGGTTAGTCTAAAGCCAGAAAGAAAAAGATTAAAGATTATGTGATAATGAAAAGAGAAAGGAAAGACAAGACATGAAACAATTGTTGAACAAAAGTATTTCACCCATTAACATATGATGATGTATCTCTTTTGACAAGGTAGATAAATTATAGATGTTTGCATTATTTCGGATATTGAATATGAGATTTTATATTTTATTGCTTATCCTTATTTTTAGATTATATTATTATATTGATATGATATGGGAATTCTTATTGGGCTGTAAAGCTCACACCCCTTCATCTTTCTTTTTCTTCTCAGAGTTATAGGATGCTCATGCTTGGCTGTGGTATAGATTTACGGGTGAGCAGATGCATGATAGAGTGTCATGATATTCGATCAGAAGATAGAAAAAATTTCAATTGTAATTATACAAGTTTTACTAATTATTATTGGAATTAGATATTATGGATGTTGAGGTTGTAATGAATTACTTTTGGCCTTGCATATTCTTTGGGGCTTGCTCTAAGGAGTATGCGGCCATCACGTATCCGAACCGGATGTTGGGTTCAGAGCGTGATACTCTATACATAATATATTTGGAAAAAAAAACATGAAATAAGATTAAGGTATGAGTAAATTCTTCTGTGCAAGTCATCAAAGTAAGACAGCTTTAAATTATTATGTTGATGAAATGACAATTATGAATTCCCTTGCTGTTGAATAAAAATCAGTGTGAGATATTTAGGTCTTCATTGGAAGAAAACCCATGTGAAACCAGAACAATATTCTCCTGCATCAACATGAGAGATTTTCCCTGCAATTTCCCTACCAGCCAGTTGGCACCCTCTTTGGCAATAGTTTGTTAGCAGATCAATTTGTAATTCGCTCAAGGCAAGTTACCTTGAGCCAGTACTAACAAACATACACTATAGTTCATGGAGGCCCTCTAAATAAGAATAGTTTGAATCAGTACCGCAACAAGGCAGACCAGAAAATTACAAAATCGAAAACATTACATAGAATGCCTGGTTGTCAGCTATGGAATGTGTCAAACTATGGCAATAGACAAGCATTCCTTCCAGGCCGGCATGCAGATCTTGCATTAAAATTAACAATGCATATCGAGTCCATTCCTTGAAAATTTCTTCCTTTCAGTGCTTCTGCATGCCTATTTATACCCCACCTTACTCCTTAGCCATGCATCCAGAAGAAGCACCAGACACCAAGAAAAAATGGCTTCCAATGCATGGCTAACTCTTGCCATAGTTCTCGCAACCCTCCTCGGCACGCATGCCGGAGACCCTGACATCACATCAGATTTCATAGTTCCTGATGGAGTCACTCCAGATGCCGACTTCTTCACCTTCAAAGGGCTCAAACAGGCCTTGAGGGGTGCTCCCATGGATGCAACATTTAAGGTGACCAAGGCGAGCCAGGTGGAGTTCCCAGCACTCATGGGGCAGAGCGTCTCGTATGCTGCGCTCCAGTTTGCACCTGGGGGCATCAATCCACCCCACAACCACCCTCGGTCGGCAGAGCTTCTCCTTGTCGTGCAAGGATGGCTCCAAGTCGGGCTCGTGGACTCCAACAACACGCTCTTCACTCAGGTGCTTCGGACTGGTGACATGTTTGTGTTCCCCAAGGGCCTGGTGCACTTCCAAGCGAACAAAGACCCCAGGTACCCAGCTGTTGCCTTGTCTGCATTCGGCAGTGCTAACGCCGGCACAGTGTCTCTTCCAAAGACTTTGTTTGGCAGTGGCATTGACGAAGATGTGTTGGCCAAGTCCTTCAAGACTGATGCTCAGACCATTGACAAGCTTGTCTCAGCTGCCACCATGGGTTGATTTACGTAATTCACTTGAGCATCTCGATCGAGTTGCTGGTGTCTGGGTGCCTTTCGTCTTTGGCTTCTCATGGCTTGGATTAATGTTGATTACTTGGTCGTTCTTTATTTATAGTGTTGTCTGTCTTTGAGAGTGTAATGTATTCCCTTTATTGTTTTATTTTTTTAAAAAAAATTCCTGTCTTGTTCTTGAGTGGAATGTGGGAACCACCTCAAATTTCATTAATAAGGAATTTAAATGAGATACAAAACGTTATTGCTTGACTGCTTTCATTAGACATGTTAATATTTTTATTTTGCCATTTCCATGCTACTATTCCTGTGTGAATTGAATGAATTGTTAGGCTCATGATCTCTTGGGCCATCTACTGTGTTTTATGCATATTTCGAAGTACATACAAATTACAATACACGTCGCCCACTGCTTAATTTGGACCCTATTTTCAGCTATGTTACAGCAAGCACAAAAATAGGACACACAGATTCGTACAATCACACAAAATAGAGAAGAGAAGAAAAAACAAACACAGAATTTACGTGGTTCGGCTGAAAGTCTACGTCCACGGACAAGACACGAGAGAAAAATTTCACTATGATAAAAAGAGATACAATCACTCAGAACTCTCCAAACCCTAGCCGCAATTTGATTTTTCAAATCTCTCTCACAAAACTGCCGAGATTGATAGAAAGTACAATATTTATACTAGCCTGTACCGTGAGGACGTTGCCTATACCCTCCGCTGCCACCACAGACCTCCCAAAAAATTTCATTCAGGTCACAACGCGGGCTTTTCGGATCGGATCATAGTTCGAGTCTATAAAAAATATCCAAATTCAAGCCACATTAACAAGCTAATTTATAAATTACACATCATCCTTTCAGCTATATATATGGAACAACATAATTCTGTCTTCCCAAAGAAAAGTGATAAAAATAAAAGGAGGACAGTGCAAAAACATGCTTTCTCGTAGACAAAAAGTAAAAGTTTCGGGGCTACAATATTGATGTAGAACTAGAGGTGAAAGTAGTATAGATATTATCCGTCCAAATCTATTTTCATATCCGAATAATCCGAATATGCATAGATATTTAAGAATCCGACTAATATCTGTATCCGTATGTATATCCATCAAAGAAAAATAGATATGGATATGGATAAATAATTATCGGATTCATATCCAAATATTCGAATCGACATATAACTCTATATAATTATATATAATATTTACTAATTTTTTAAAAAAATATAATCATATAAATATGTTATTAATTTAATTTTTTATCTATTTAATAATATCTTTTGTTCTATAGTCATAAAGTTTGATTATCTAAGTTATATTGATAATTATATCCATATTTTTAGTATCCGAATTGCATCCATATCTATTTAAAATAAATATGGATATAAATTTTTACATCCGAATAATATCTATCCATATTTATATTTGTTAGAAAAATAAATATGGATATGGATATACTAGTATCCAATTCATGTTCGATCCAGTTTCAGCCCTATGTAGAACATGACCAATTAAAAAGGGTTTCAGATACTCTGATGGCAATTACTTGTTGACGCATGTGGAGAGAGAAAAAGGTAGGATTTTCTTATACACTTCTTCTATTTTTTTATGGGTAACATTCTCCTATCCTCAAGTAGATTGAAGTCACCTCAAAGTAAAAAAAAAAAAATTGTACATAACTCCTAAATATTAAAATTTATATAAATATACTTCCAAAATCAATATTTATATTATATCCTCATAAAATATTTATTTTACATATATATATCCTTCTTTCTTCTTTTTTTTTTTGCATACATATCTATGTCATCTAATATCGTTAAAAAATTAATGATTTAAAATCGAAATGATCAAAACAACCTTAATAGATAAATATTCCAAAAAAAAATAAGGGCCTGAAATAGTAATTTTGTGAAGGTATTAATGTATTTTTATATATTTAGGCGGGCATACTCACAAAAAAAATTCTTAGATTTTTTTGCTTGAATATCTATATAAATATTAAAATTTATATGAATACCCTCCCAATATTAACATCTACGTGCATAACTGCAAATCCTCACGAAATTATTTGTGTATGAATAACTTTGACATAATGATTTAGCTGACATCTAGAGATGGCAATGGATAGGGTTTGGGTCGGGTATTGTACTACCCATTTTCAAATCTAAACTTAATATCTTGTATCCAAACCCTACCCGATACTCAATCAGATAAGAAAAAAAATATCCATTCACATACCCAATGGGTTCGGAGATACCCACGGGTAACTCATTTTCTTATTCCCAGTCCATATCTATCCCATACCTATCCCATACCCAAAAAAATAAACAATCCAAATAATTTTATGCATATTATCAATCAAAACAAAATTATCAATGCAACATACAACATAATTTATAAGTCCAAATTTATAGAAATTAAAGATTGAAATGGAATTACAATTCAACATAGAACATATAAATAACCAAAATAATTTTATGCATATTATCCACCAAAACAGAATTATCAAAACAGAATTATAAACATATATATTCGGGTGTGGGTTCGGGTACTACTCATATCCGTAGGTTCGGATCGGATTCGGATTCGGATTTGGATAAAAAATAGCACTATTTATACCCTACGTATACTCGTGCTACAGTTTTCGGATTTTACCCAAACCCAGTCAAACCCTATTTTTTGAGTTTGATCGGGTTTGGGTAGAATGCATACCCATCGAGTTGGATCGATTTTGTTATCCCTACTGACATCCTAAGTCAAAATTATATTTATTTAAATTAAAAAATAATTAAAATTATGAATTACTTTTTCACCGCTAAAGTCGATAACAGATTAAAGGGTCTTTCTGGAATCCATTAAACTTCCTCTCTTCTCACATGATTGCTCTCTTTCTTTCAAGATCACCCTAATCATTCACTTAATCTCTTCTAAGATATTTTTAGATCTCTCTCATCATCCTTCTCTTTCACCTTTTCATATAGAATTAAAACCATTCCCTCGACTCTCTCTCAATTATTGGCGATCCTTCTCTTTCTCCCTTTCGCTGGAGTTTTTGCCACCGAAGTCCTAAGCGAGTAAATATTCAGTGTAACGGTGATACCACGTCATTATCATAACGTCCAATAAAAATATTTCTTTCAGTGACGTGGACAAGCACTGACAACATAAGGTAAGAAGCATTAACAGATGACAAGCGGCTTGCCCTTCCGTCTCCTGCTCAGTCTGTGTGGCGTGGGGTGTGCGATGAAGTGGCTGAATATTTACTCGTGTCGAGGATGAAGAAAAAGGAGGCGAACAGTGATGCCACGCCTCTGTTCTTCTTTTTCCTTCCAAAACAGGAACCAGCCTACTCGCTTTTTCTTGTTTTCCAGTCTGGGGGTCAGATTCCAGCAGCCCCATGGCCCCCACGTCAGCTTTTCTCCGTGAAAGCCACTCCACCGCGCAGACCGACTGGAAGACCGAAGGGCGAGCCGCTTTATCATCTGCGAATGCTCCTTGTTTTACGCTGTTAGTGCTTATCCACATCACCGTAAAGAAAGATTTTTATTGGGACGTTAACAACCGTGACGTGGTATCACCGTTACACTGAATATTTACTCGTCCTAGGCTCATGGACCCGTGTAGCATTGTCTCTTTGAATGAAGGGCCCACGGTATTGTCATCTCACTGGAAGAGCGAGTCTCCAGTGGAGGGATTTTATCGAGCACCAGTGCAATAATATAATTGGACTGTGTTAAATTTTTTCCTTCATCTAGGTATTGTTCTTGGACATATTTCCTTGCTATCAGTGCATTTCATTGTGGGCTATATCCTGAAGCCGTGTTGAACGTCCAAGATTAAACATTTTCCAAATGACTCTTCTGTTGATCTGCTTGTCCGCTTCTTCGACTGGTCCCACACCAATTGCTTGTCTAATGATGAAAGAAAATTCCATCGGCTGGTGACCTTATCAATTGCTACATTTGAGTTTATGGAGTGTCACGCCATGACACGGCGCATAAATCTTAGAACAAGCCCTCTAGGTTATGTTAGACCCGTAAAATCTTCAATAGAATCAAAATTTATTTAAAATAAATGGTCAAATATGTCAATTAAATAGAATCATAATAATCAAATAAATTATTCAATTTAATTACTCAAAAAATCGAACAACCTAATGAACTAATAACTCTAATACTCGAACTTCGTATCAAATCCAATCAGTACTACGCATCATGTAACTCTAAAAGCAAAGGAAAATTGGAGGTATGGGATTTACAACCTATTAAGAATCCCATCATATATATACATCAATATAATAATATGATTTAAAAATAATAAACGAGCAATATAAAAAAAGATCATAAACATCTACTCATAGTTAATCCATATTGAATCACTCGATATGATCCCTGATAATCTCGATCATGATTGTCTCATTTGAAAGATGTGAAGATTCTCTCTCCATTTTCTTTCTCTACTTTCTTTCTTTAGAATTTTCTCTCTTCATGAATTTTCTCTCTCTAAAAATTTTTGGATCAGTGGAGGATCAT